>NC_085084.1:85369073-85371573 GCF_963662255.1 Cinclus cinclus
AGGGTGGTTAGGGTTAGGGTTAGGGTTAGGGTTAGGGTTAGGGTTAGGGTTAGGGTTAGGGTTAGGGTTAGGGTTAGGGTTAGGGTTAGGGTTAGGGTTAGGGTTAGGGTTAGGGTTAGGGTTAGGGTTAGGGTTAGGGTTAGGGTTAGGGTTAGGGTTAGGGTTAGGGTTAGGGTTAGGGTTAGGGTTAGGGTTTAGGGTTAGGGTTAGGGTTAGGGTTAGGGTTAGGGTTAGGGTTAGGGTTAGGGTTAGGGTTAGGGTTAGGGTTAGGGTTAGGGTTAGGGTTAGGGTTAGGGTTAGGGTTAGGGTTAGGTTAGGGTTAGGGTTAGGGTTAGGGTTAGGGTTAGGGTTAGGGTTAGGGTTAGGGTTAGGGTTAGGGTTAGGGTTAGGGTTAGGGTTAGGGTTAGGGTTAGGGTTAGGGTTAGGGTTAGGGTTAGGGTTAGGGTTAGGGTTAGGGTTAGGGTTAGGGTTAGGGTTAGGGTTAGGGTTAGGGTTAGGGTTAGGGTTAGGGTTAGGGTTAGGGTTAGGGTTAGGGTTAGGGTTAGGGTTAGGGTTAGGGTTAGGGTTAGGGTTAGGGTTAGGGTTAGGGTTAGGGTTAGGGTTAGGGTTAGGGTTAGGGTTAGGGTTAGGGTTAGGGTTAGGGTTAGGGTTAGGGTTAGGGTTAGGG
The DNA here is from genome assembly GCF_963662255.1 of Cinclus cinclus. Classification (NCBI taxonomy): domain Eukaryota; kingdom Metazoa; phylum Chordata; class Aves; order Passeriformes; family Cinclidae; genus Cinclus; species Cinclus cinclus. Next base: position 85,369,741 of record NC_085084.1, read on the forward strand.
TTAGGGTTAGGGTTAGGGTTAGGGTTAGGGTTAGGGTTAGGGTTAGGGTTAGGGTTAGGGTTAGGGTTAGGGTTAGGGTTAGGGTTAGGGTTAGGGTTAGGGTTAGGGTTAGGGTTAGGGTTAGGGTTAGGGTTAGGGTTAGGGTTAGGGTTAGGGTTAGGGTTAGGGTTAGGGTTAGGGTTAGGGTTAGGGTTAGGGTTAGGGTTAGGGTTAGGGTTAGGGTTAGGGTTAGGGTTAGGGTTAGGGTTAGGGTTAGGGTTAGGGTTAGGTTAGGGTTAGGGTTAGGGTTAGGGTTAGGGTTAGGGTTAGGGTTAGGGTTAGGGTTAGGGTTAGGGTTAGGGTTAGGGTTAGGGTTAGGGTTAGGGTTAGGGTTAGGGTTAGGGTTAGGGTTAGGGTTAGGGTTAGGGTTAGGGTTAGGGTTAGGGTTAGGGTTAGGGTTAGGGTTAGGGTTAGGGTTAGGGTTAGGGTTAGGGTTAGGGTTAGGGTTAGGGTTAGGGTTAGGGTTAGGGTTAGGGTTAGGGTTAGGGTTAGGGTTAGGGTTAGGGTTAGGGTTAGGGTTAGGGTTAGGGTTAGGTTAGGGTTAGGGTTAGGGTTAGGGTTAGGGTTAGGGTTAGGGTTAGGGTTAGGGTTAGGGTTAGGGTTAGGGTTAGGGTTAGGGTTAGGGTTAGGGTTAGGGTTAGGGTTAGGGTTAGGGTTAGGGTTAGGGTTAGGGTTAGGGTTAGGGTTAGGGTTAGGGTTAGGGTTAGGGTTAGGGTTAGGGTTAGGGTTAGGGTTAGGGTTAGGGTTAGGGTTAGGGTTAGGGTTAGGGTTAGGGTTAGGGTTAGGGTTAGGGTTAGGGTTAGGGTTAGGGTTAGGGTTAGGGTTAGGGTTAGGGTTAGGGTTAGGGTTAGGGTTAGGGTTAGGGTTAGGGTTAGGGTTAGGGTTAGGGTTAGGGTTAGGGTTAGGGTTAGGGTTAGGGTTAGGGTTAGGGTTAGGGTTAGGGTTAGGGTTAGGGTTAGGGTTAGGGTTAGGGTTAGGGTTAGGGTTAGGGTTAGGGTTAGGGTTAGGGTTAGGGTTAGGGTTAGGGTTAGGGTTAGGGTTAGGGTTAGGGTTAGGGTTAGGGTTAGGGTTAGGGTTAGGGTTAGGGTTAGGGTTAGGGTTAGGGTTAGGGTTAGGGTTAGGGTTAGGGTTAGGGTTAGGGTTAGGGTTAGGGTTAGGGTTAGGTTAGGGTTAGGGTTAGGGTTAGGGTTAGGGTTAGGGTTAGGGTTAGGGTTAGGGTTAGGGTTAGGGTTAGGGTTAGGGTTAGGGTTAGGGTTAGGGTTAGGGTTAGGTTAGGGTTAGGGTTAGGGTTAGGGTTAGGGTAGGGTTAGGGTTAGGGTTAGGGTTAGGGTTAGGGTTAGGGTTAGGGTTAGGGTTAGGGTTAGGGTTAGGGTTAGGGTTAGGGTTAGGGTTAGGGTTAGGGTTAGGGTTAGGGTTAGGGTTAGGGTTAGGGTTAGGGTTAGGGTTAGGGTTAGGGTTAGGTTAGGGTTAGGGTTAGGGTTAGGGTTAGGGTTAGGGTTAGGGTTAGGTTAGGGTTAGGGTTAGGGTTAGGGTTAGGGTTAGGGTTAGGGTTAGGGTTAGGGTTAGGGTTAGGGTTAGGGTTAGGGTTAGGGTTAGGGTTAGGGTTAGGGTTAGGGTTAGGGTTAGGGTTAGGGTTAGGGTTAGGGTTAGGGTTAGGGTTAGGGTTAGGGTTAGGGTTAGGTTAGGGTTAGGGTTAGGGTTAGGGTTAGGGTTAGGGTTAGGGTTAGGGTTAGGGTTAGGGTTAGGGTTAGGGTTAGGGTTAGGGTTAGGGTTAGGGTTAGGGTTAGGGTTAGG
>NW_026912034.1:0-51077 GCF_963662255.1 Cinclus cinclus
AATCCCAACATGGCTCCTCACCCCTCACACTCAGGGTTCCCGTCAGGGTAAATCCCAACATGGCTCCTCACCCCTCACACTCGGGGTTCCCCCCTCAGGGTAAATCCCAACATGGCTCCTCACCCCTCACACTCGGGGTTCCCTCAGGGTAAATCCCAACATGGCTCCTCACCCCTCACACTCGGGGTTCCCCTCAGGGTAAATCCCAACATGGCTCCTCACCCCTCACACTCGGGGTTCCCTCAGGGTAAATCCCAACATGGCTCCTCACCCCTCACACTCGGGGTTCCCCCCTCAGGGTAAATCCCAACATGGCTCCTCACCCCTCACACTCGGGGTTCCCTCAGGGTAAATCCCAACATGGCTCCTCACCCCTCACACTCGGGGTTCCCCCCTCAGTGTAAATCCAAAATGGCTCCTCACCCCTCACACTCGGGGTTCCCCTCAGGGTAAATCCCAACATGGCTCCTCACCCCTCACACTCGGGGTTCCCTCAGGGTAAATCCCAACATGGCTCCTCACCCCTCACACTCGGGGTTCCCTCAGGGTAAATCCCAACATGGCTCCTCACCCCTCACACTCGGGGTCACACTCAGGGTAAATCCCAACATGGCTCCTCACCCCTCACACTCGGGGTCACACTCAGGGTAAATCCCAACATGGCTCCTCACCCCTCACACTCGGGGTTCCCTCAGGGTAAATCCCAACATGGCTCCTCCCCCCTCACACTCGGGGTTCCCCTCAGGGTAAATCCCAACATGGCTCCTCACCCCTCACACTCGGGGTTCCCCTCAGGGTAAATCCCAACATGGCTCCTCACCCCTCACACTCGGGGTTCCCCTCAGGGTAAATCCCATCATGGCTCCTCACCCCTCACACTCGGGGTTCCCTCAGGGTAAATCCCAACATGGCTCCTCACCCCTCACACTCGGGGTTCCCCTCAGGGTAAATCCCAACATGGCTCCTCACCCCTCACACTCGGGGTTCCCCTCAGGGTAAATACCATCATGGCTCCTCACCCCTCACACTCGGGGTTCCCCCCTCAGGGTAAATCCCAACATGGCTCCTCACCCCTCACACTCGGGGTTCCCCCTCAGGGTAAATCCCATCATGGCTCCTCACCCCTCACACTCGGGGTTCCCTCAGGGTAAATCCCATCATGGCTCCTCACCCCTCACACTCGGGGTTCCCTCAGGGTAAATCCCAACATGGCTCCTCACCCCTCACACTCGGGGTTCCCTCAGGGTAAATCCCAACATGGCTCCTCACCCCTCACACTCGGGGTTCCCCTCAGGGTAAATCCCATCATGGCTCCTCACCCCTCACACTCGGGGTTCCCCCCTCAGGGTAAATCCCAACATGGCTCCTCACCCCTCACACTCGGGGTTCCCTCAGGGTAAATCCCAACATGGCTCCTCACCCCTCACACTCGGGGTTCCCCTCAGGGTAAATCCCATCATGGCTCCTCACCCCTCACACTCGGGGTTCCCTCATGGTAAATCCCAACATGGCTCCTCACCCCTCACACTCGGGGTTCCCCCCTCAGGGTAAATCCCAACATGGCTCCTCACCCCTCACACTCGTGGTTCCCCTCAGGGTAAATCCCATCATGGCTCCTCACCCCTCACACTCGGGGTTCCCTCAGGGTAAATCCCAACATGGCTCCTCACCCCTCACACTCGGGGTTCCCCTCAGGGTAAATCCCATCATGGCTCCTCACCCCTCACACTCGGGGTTCCCCCCTCAGGGTAAATCCCAACATGGCTCCTCACCCCTCACACTCGGGGTTCCCTCAGGGTAAATCCCAACATGGCTCCTCACCCCTCACACTCGGGGTTCCCCCCTCAGGGTAAATCCCAACATGGCTCCTCACCCCTCACACTCGGGGTTCCCCTCAGGGTAGATCCCAACATGGCTCCTCACCCCTCACACTCGGGGTTCCCTCAGGGTAAATCCCAACATGGCTCCTCACCCCTCACACTCGGGGTTCCCCTCAGGGTAAATCCCAACATGGCTCCTCACCCCTCACACTCGGGGTTCCCCTCAGGGTAAATCCCATCATGGCTCCTCACCCCTCACACTCGGGGTTCCCTCAGGGTAAATCCCAACATGGCTCCTCACCCCTCACACTCGGGGTTCCCCCTCAGGGTAAATCCCAACATGGCTCCTCACCCCTCACACTCGGGGTTCCCTCAGGGTAAATCCCAACATGGCTCCTCACCCCTCACACTCGGGGTTCCCCTCAGGGTAAATCCCATCATGGCTCCTCACCCCTCACACTCGGGGTTCCCTCAGGGTAAATCCCAACATGGCTCCTCACCCCTCACACTCGGGGTTCCCTCAGGGTAAATCCCAACATGGCTCCTCACCCCTCACACTCGGGGTTCCCCCTCAGGGTAAATCCCATCATGGCTCCTCACCCCTCACACTCGGGGTTCCCCCCTCAGGGTAAATCCCAACATGGCTCCTCACCCCTCACACTCGGGGTTCCCCCCTCAGGGTAAATCCAAAATGGCTCCTCACCCCTCACACTCGGGGTTCCCCCTCAGGGTAAATCCCAACATGGCTCCTCACCCCTCACACTCGGGGTCACACTCAGGGTAAATCCCAACATGGCTCCTCACCCCTCACACTCGGGGTTCCCTCAGGGTAAATCCCAACATGGCTCCTCACCCCTCACACTCGGGGTTCCCCTCAGGGTAAATCCCAACATGGCTCCTCACCCCTCACACTCGGGGTTCCCCCTCAGGGTAAATCCCATCATGGCTCCTCACCCCTCACACTCGGGTTCCCCTCAGGGTAAATCCCAACATGGCTCCTCACCCCTCACACTCGGGGTTCCCTCAGGGTAAATCCCAACATGGCTCCTCACCCCTCACACTCGGGGTTCCCCCCTCAGGGTAAATCCCAACATGGCTCCTCACCCCTCACACTCGGGGTTCCCTCAGGGTAAATCCCAACATGGCTCCTCACCCCTCACACTCAGGGTTCCCCCTCAGGGTAAATCCCAACATGGCTCCTCACCCCTCACACTCGGGGTTCCCTCAGGGTAAATCCCAACATGGCTCCTCACCCCTCACACTCGGGGTTCCCCTCAGGGTAAATCCCAACATGGCTCCTCACCCCTCACACTCGGGGTTCCCTCAGGGTAGATCCAAAATGGCTCCTCACCCCTCACACTCGGGGTTCCCTCAGGGTAAATCCCAACATGGCTCCTCACCCCTAACACTCGGGGTTCCCTCAGGGTAAATCCCAACATGGCTCCTCACCCCTCACACTCGGGGTTCCCCTCAGGGTAAATCCCAACATGGCTCCTCACCCCTCACACTCGGGGTTCCCCTCAGGGTAAATCCAAAATGGCTCCTCACCCCTCACACTCGGGGTTCCCTCAGGGTAAATCCCAACATGGCTCCTCACCCCTAACACTCGGGGTTCCCTCAGGGTAAATCCCAACATGGCTCCTCACCCCTCACACTCGGGGTTCCCCTCAGGGTAAATCCCAACATGGCTCCTCACCCCTCACACTCGGGGTTCCCCTCAGGGTAAATCCAAAATGGCTCCTCACCCCTCACACTCGGGGTTCCCCCTCAGGGTAAATCCCATCATGGCTCCTCACCCCTCACACTCGGGGTTCCCTCAGGGTAAATCCCAACATGGCTCCTCACCCCTCACACTCGGGGTTCCCTCAGGGTAAATCCAAAATGGCTCCTCACCCCTCACACTCGGGGTTCCCGTCAGGGTAAATCCCAACATGGCTCCTCACCCCTCACACTCGGGGTTCCCCCCTCAGGGTAAATCCCAACATGGCTCCTCACCCCTCAGACTCGGGGTTCCCTCAGGGTAAATCCCAACATGGCTCCTCACCCCTCAGACTCGGGGTTCCCTCAGGGTAAATCCCAACATGGCTCCTCACCCCTCAGACTCGGGGTTCCCCCCTCAGGGTAAATCCCAACATGGCTCCTCACCCCTCAGACTCGGGGTTCCCTCAGGGTAAATCCCAACATGGCTCCTCACCCCTCACACTCGGGGTCACACTCAGGGTAAATCCCAACATGGCTCCTCACCCCTCACACTCGGGGTTCCCTCAGGGTAAATCCCAACATGGCTCCTCCCCCCTCACACTCGGGGTTCCCCTCAGGGTAAATCCCAACATGGCTCCTCACCCCTCACACTCGGGGTTCCCTCAGGGTAAATCCCAACATGGCTCCTCACCCCTCACACTCGGGGTTCCCTCAGGGTAAATCCCAACATGGCTCCTCACCCCTAACACTCGGGGTTCCCTCAGGGTAAATCCCAACATGGCTCCTCACCCCTCACACTCGGGGTTCCCTCAGGGTAAATCCCAACATGGCTCCTCACCCCTCACACTCGGGGTTCCCTCAGGGTAAATCCCAACATGGCTCCTCACCCCTAACACTCGGGGTTCCCTCAGGGTAAATCCCAACATGGCTCCTCACCCCTCACACTCGGGGTTCCCTCAGGGTAAATCCCAACATGGCTCCTCACCCCTCACACTCGGGGTTCCCTCAGGGTAAATCCCAACATGGCTCCTCACCCCTCACACTCGGGGTTCCCTCAGGGTAAATCCCAACATGGCTCCTCACCCCTCACACTCGGGGTTCCCTCAGGGTAAATCCCAACATGGCTCCTCACCCCTCACACTCGGGGTTCCCCTCAGGGTAAATCCCAACATGGCTCCTCACCCCTCACACTCGGGGTTCCCCTCAGGGTAAATCCAAAATGGCTCCTCACCCCTCACACTCGGGGTTCCCTCAGGGTAAATCCCAACATGGCTCCTCACCCCTCACACTCGGGGTTCCCCCCTCAGGGTAAATCTCAACATGGCTCCTCACCCCTCACACTCGGGGTTCCCCTCAGGGTAAATCCCAACATGGCTCCTCACCCCTCACACTCGGGGTTCCCTCAGGGTAAATCCCATCATGGCTCCTCCCCCCTCACACTCGGGGTTCCCCTCAGGGTAAATCCCAACATGGCTCCTCACCCCTCACACTCGGGGTTCCCTCAGGGTAAATCCCAACATGGCTCCTCACCCCTAACACTCGGGGTTCCCTCAGGGTAAATCCCAACATGGCTCCTCACCCCTCACACTCGGGGTTCCCTCAGGGTAAATCCCAACATGGCTCCTCACCCCTCACACTCGGGGTTCCCCCCTCAGGGTAAATCCCAACAAGGCTCCTCACCCCTCACACTCGGGGTTCCCTCAGGGTAAATCCCAACATGGCTCCTCACCCCTCACACTCGGGGTTCCCTCAGGGTAAATCCCAACATGGCTCCTCACCCCTCACACTCGGGGTTCCCTCAGGGTAAATCCCAACATGGCTCCTCACCCCTCACACTCGGGGTTCCCTCAGGGTAAATCCCAACATGGCTCCTCACCCCTCACACTCGGGGTTCCCCTCAGGGTAAATCCCATCATGGCTCCTCACCCCTCACACTCGGGGTTCCCTCAGGGTAAATCCCAACATGGCTCCTCACCCCTCACACTCGGGGTTCCCCCCTCAGGGTAAATCCCAACATGGCTCCTCACCCCTCACACTCGGGGTTCCCTCAGGGTAAATCCAAAATGGCTCCTCACCCCTCACACTCGGGGTTCCCCTCAGGGTAAATCCCAACATGGCTCCTCACCCCTCACACTCGGGGTTCCCCTCAGGGTAAATCCCAACATGGCTCCTCACCCCTCACACTCGGGGTTCCCTCAGGGTAAATCCCAACATGGCTCCTCACCCCTCACACTCGGGGTTCCCCTCAGGGTAAATCCCAACATGGCTCCTCACCCCTCACACTCGGGGTTCCCCCTCAGGGTAAATCCCATCATGGCTCCTCACCACTCACACTCGGGGTTCCCCCCTCAGGGTAAATCCCAACATGGCTCCTCACCCCTCACACTCGGGGTTCCCCCCTCAGGGTAAATCCAAAATGGCTCCTCACCCCTCACACTCGGGGTTCCCCCTCAGGGTAAATCCCAACATGGCTCCTCACCCCTCACACTCGGGGTCACACTCAGGGTAAATCCCAACATGGCTCCTCACCCCTCACACTCGGGGTTCCCTCAGGGTAAATCCCAACATGGCTCCTCACCCCTCACACTCGGGGTTCCCCTCAGGGTAAATCCAAAATGGCTCCTCACCCCTCACACTCGGGGTTCCCTCAGGGTAAATCCCAACATGGCTCCTCACCCCTCACACTCGGGGTTCCCCCCTCAGGGTAAATCCCAACATGGCTCCTCACCCCTCACACTCGGGGTTCCCTCAGGGTAAATCCCAACATGGCTCCTCACCCCTCACACTCGGGGTTCCCTCAGGGTAAATCCCAACATGGCTCCTCACCCCTCACACTCGGGGTTCCCCCTCAGGGTAAATCCCAACATGGCTCCTCACCCCTCACACTCGGGGTTCCCTCAGGGTAAATCCCAACATGGCTCCTCACCCCTCACACTCGGGGTTCCCCTCAGGGTAGATCCCAACATGGCTCCTCACCCCTCAGACCCGGGGTTCCCTCAGGGTAAATCCCAACATGGCTCCTCACCCCTCACACTCGGGGTTCCCCTCAGGGTAAATCCCAACATGGCTCCTCACCCCTCACACTCGGGGTTCCCTCAGGGTAAATCCCAACATGGCTCCTCACCCCTCACACTCGGGGTTCCCTCAGGGTAAATCCCATCATGGCTCCTCACCCCTCACACCCGGGGTTCCCCCTCAGGGTAAATCCCAACATGGCTCCTCACCCCTCACACTCGGGGTTCCCTCAGGGTAAATCCCAACATGGCTCCTCACCCCTCACACTCGGGGTTCCCGTCAGGGTAAATCCCAACATGGCTCCTCACCCCTCACACTCGGGGTTCCCTCAGGGTAAATCCCAACATGGCTCCTCACCCCTCAGACTCGGGGTTCCCCCCTCAGGGTAAATCCCAACATGGCTCCTCACCCCTCACACTCGGGGTTCCCCCCTCAGGGTAAATCCCAACATGGCTCCTCACCCCTCAGACTCGGGGTTCCCTCAGGGTAAATCCCAACATGGCTCCTCACCCCTCACACTCGGGGTTCCCGTCAGGGTAAATCCCAACATGGCTCCTCACCCCTCACACTCGGGGTTCCCTCAGGGTAAATCCCATCATGGCTCCTCACCCCTCACACTCGGGGTTCCCCCTCAGGGTAAATCCCATCATGGCTCCTCACCCCTCACACTCGGGGTTCCCCTCAGGGTAAATCCCAACATGGCTCCACACCCCTCACACTCGGGGTTCCCTCGGTGTAAATCCCAACATGGCTCCTCACCCCTCACACTCGGGGTTCCCTCAGGGTAAATCCCAACATGGCTCCTCACCCCTCACACTCGGGGTTCCCCCCTCAGTGTAAATCCAAAATGGCTCCTCACCCCTCACACTCGGGGTTCCCTCAGGGTAAATCCCAACATGGCTCCTCACCCCTCACACTCGGGGTCACACTCAGGGTAAATCCCAACATGGCTCCTCACCCCTCACACTCGGGGTTCCCTCAGGGTAAATCCAAAATGGCTCCTCACCCCTCACACTCGGGGTTCCCTCAGGGTAAATCCCAACATGGCTCCTCACCCCTCACACTCGGGGTTCCCCTCAGGGTAAATCCCAACATGGCTCCTCACCCCTCACACTCGGGGTTCCCTCAGGGTAAATCCCAACATGGCTCCTCACCCCTCACACTCGGGGTTCCCTCAGGGTAAATCCCAACATGGCTCCTCACCCCTCACACTCGGGGTTCCCTCAGGGTAAATCCCATCATGGCTCCTCACCCCTCACACTCGGGGTTCCCCCCTCAGGGTAAATCCCAACATGGCTCCTCACCCCTCACACTCGGGGTTCCCCTCAGGGTAAATCCAAAATGGCTCCTCACCCCTCACACTCGGGGTTCCCTCAGGGTAAATCCCAACATGGCTCCTCACCCCTAACACTCGGGGTTCCCTCAGGGTAAATCCCAACATGGCTCCTCACCCCTCACACTCGGGGTTCCCTCAGGGTAAATCCCAACATGGCTCCTCACCCCTCACACTCGGGGTTCCCTCAGGGTAAATCCCAACATGGCTCCTCACCCCTCACACTCGGGGTTCCCTCAGGGTAAATCCCAACATGGCTCCTCACCCCTCACACTCGGGGTTCCCTCAGGGTAATTCCCAACATGGCTCCTCACCCCTCACACTCGGGGTTCCCTCAGGGTAAATCCCAACATGGCTCCTCACCCCTCACACTCGGGGTTCCCCTCAGGGTAAATCCCAACATGGCTCCTCACCCCTCACACTCGGGGTTCCCTCAGGGTAAATCCCATCATGGCTCCTCACCCCTCACACCCGGGGTTCCCCCTCAGGGTAAATCCCAACATGGCTCCTCACCCCTCACACTCGGGGTTCCCTCAGGGTAAATCCCAACATGGCTCCTCACCCCTCACACTCGGGGTTCCCCTCAGGGTAAATCCCAACATGGCTCCTCACCCCTCACACTCGGGGTTCCCCTCAGGGTAAATCCCAACATGGCTCCTCACCCCTCAGACCCGGGGTTCCCCCTCAGGGTAAATCCCAATATGGCTCCTCACCCCTCACACTCGGGGTTCCCCCCTCAGGGTAAATCCCAACATGGCTCCTCACCCCTCACACTCGGGGTTCCCTCAGGGTAAATCCCAACATGGCTCCTCACCCCTCACACTCGGGGTTCCCTCAGGGTAAATCCCAACATGGCTCCTCACCCCTCACACTCGGGGTTCCCCCTCAGTGTAAATCCAAAATGGCTCCTCACCCCTCAGACTCGGGGTTCCCTCAGGGTAAATCCCAACATGGCTCCTCACCCCTCACACTCGGGGTTCCCCTCAGGGTAAATCCCAACATGGCTCCTCACCCCTCACACTCGGGGTTCCCTCAGGGTAAATCCCAACATGGCTCCTCACCCCTCACACTCGGGGTTCCCTCAGGGTAAATCCCAACATGGCTCCTCACCCCTCACACTCGGGGTCCCCCTCAGGGTAAATCCCAACATGGCTCCTCACCCCTCACACTCGGGGTTCCCCCTCAGGGTAAATCCCAACATGGCTCCTCACCCCTCACACTCAGGGTTCCCGTCAGGGTAAATCCCAACATGGCTCCTCACCCCTCACACTCAGGGTTCCCCTCAGGGTAAATCCCAACATGGCTCCTCACCCCTCACACTCGGGGTTCCCCCCTCAGGGTAAATCCCAACATGGCTCCTCACCCCTCAGACTCGGGGTTCCCTCAGGGTAAATCCCAACATGGCTCCTCACCCCTCACACTCGGGGTTCCCTCAGGGTAAATCCCAACATGGCTCCTCACCCCTCACACTCGGGGTTCCCCCCTCAGGGTAAATCCCAACATGGCTCCACACCCCTCACACTCGGGGTTCCCTCGGTGTAAATCCCAACATGGCTCCTCACCCCTCACACTCGGGGTTCCCTCGGTGTAAATCCCAACATGGCTCCTCACCCCTCACACTCGGGGTTCCCTCAGGGTAAATCCCAACATGGCTCCTCACCCCTCACACTCGGGGTTCCCCTCAGGGTAAATCCCAACATGGCTCCTCACCCCTCAGACCCGGGGTTCCCCCTCAGGGTAAATCCCAACATGGCTCCTCACCCCTCACACTCGGGGTTCCCTCAGGGTAAATCCCAACATGGCTCCTCACCCCTCACACTCGGGGTTCCCCTCAGGGTAAATCCCAACATGGCTCCTCACCCCTCACACTCGGGGTTCCCCCTCAGGGTAAATCCCAACATGGCTCCTCACCCCTCACACTCGGGGTTCCCCTCAGGGTAAATCCCAACATGGCTCCTCACCCCTCACACTCGGGGTTCCCCCGTCAGGGTAAATCCCAACATGGCTCCTCACCCCTCACACTCGGGGTTCCCTCAGGGTAAATCCCAACATGGCTCCTCACCCCTCACACTCAGGGTTCCCCTCAGGGTAAATCCCAACATGGCTCCTCACCCCTCACACTCGGGGTTCCCCTCAGGGTAAATCCCAACATGGCTCCTCACCCCTCAGACCCGGGGTTCCCCCTCAGGGTAAATCCCAACATGGCTCCTCACCCCTCACACTCGGGGTTCCCCCTCAGGGTAAATCCCAACATGGCTCCTCACCCCTCAGAGTCGGGGTTCCCCCTCAGTGTAAATCCAAAATGGCTCCTCACCCCTCAGACTCGGGGTTCCCTCAGGGTAAATCCCAACATGGCTCCTCACCCCTCACACTCGGGGTTCCCCTCAGGGTAAATCCCAACATGGCTCCTCACCCCTCAGACCCGGGGTTCCCCTCAGGGTAAATCCCAACATGGCTCCTCACCCCTCAGACCCGGGGTTCCCCCTCAGGGTAAATCCCAACATGGCTCCTCACCCCTCACACTCGGGGTCACACTCAGGGTAAATCCCAACATGGCTCCTCACCCCTCACACTCGGGGTTCCCTCAGGGTAAATCCAAAATGGCTCCTCACCCCTCACACTCGGGGTTCCCTCAGGGTAAATCCCAACATGGCTCCTCACCCCTCACACTCGGGGTTCCCTCAGGGTAAATCCCAACATGGCTCCTCACCCCTCACACTCGGGGTTCCCCTCAGGGTAAATCCCATCATGGCTCCTCACCCCTCACACTCGGGGTTCCCTCAGGGTAAATCCCAACATGGCTCCTCACCCCTCACACTCGGGGTTCCCTCAGGGTAAATCCCAACATGGCTCCTCACCCCTCACACTCGGGGTTCCCTCAGGGTAAATCCCAACATGGCTCCTCACCCCTCACACTCGGGGTTCCCCTCAGGGTAAATCCCAACATGGCTCCTCACCCCTCACACTCGGGGTTCCCCTCAGGGTAAATCCAAAATGGCTCCTCACCCCTCACACTCGGGGTTCCCCCTCAGGGTAAATCCCAACATGGCTCCTCACCCCTCACACTCGGGGTTCCCTCAGGGTAAATCCCAACATGGCTCCTCACCCCTCACACTCGGGGTTCCCCCCTCAGTGTAAATCCAAAATGGCTCCTCACCCCTCACACTCGGGGTTCCCTCAGGGTAAATCCCAACATGGCTCCTCACCCCTCACACTCGGGGTTCCCTCAGGGTAAATCCCAACATGGCTCCTCACCCCTCACACTCGGGGTTCCCTCAGGGTAAATCCCAACATGGCTCCTCACCCCTCACACTCGGGGTTCCCCCTCAGGGTAAATCCCAACATGGCTCCTCACCCCTCACACTCGGGGTTCCCCCCTCAGTGTAAATCCAAAATGGCTCCTCACCCCTCACACTCGGGGTTCCCTCAGGGTTAATCCCAACATGGCTCCTCACCCCTCAGACTCGGGGTTCCCCTCAGGGTAAATCCAAAATGGCTCCTCACCCCTCACACTCGGGGTTCCCCCTCAGGGTAAATCCCAACATGGCTCCTCACCCCTCACACTCGGGGTTCCCCCCTCAGGGTAAATCCCAACATGGCTCCTCACCCCTCACACTCGGGGTTCCCTCAGGGTAAATCCCAACATGGCTCCTCACCCCTCAGACCCGGGGTTCCCCCTCAGGGTAAATCCCAACATGGCTCCTCACCCCTCACACTCGGGGTTCCCTCAGGGTAAATCCCAACATGGCTCCTCACCCCTCACACTCGGGGTTCCCCCCTCAGGGTAAATCCCAACATGGCTCCTCACCCCTCAGACCCGGGGTTCCCCCTCAGGGTAAATCCCAACATGGCTCCTCACCCCTCACACTCGGGGTTCCCTCAGGGTAAATCCCAACATGGCTCCTCACCCCTCAGACTCGGGGTTCCCCTCAGGGTAAATCCCAACATGGCTCCTCACCCCTCACACTCGGGGTTCCCTCAGGGTAAATCCCAACATGGCTCCTCACCCCTCACACTCGGGGTTCCCTCAGGGTAAATCCCAACATGGCTCCTCACCCCTCACACTCGGGGTTCCCCTCAGGGTAAATCCCAACATGGCTCCTCACCCCTCACACTCGGGGTTCCCCCTCAGGGTAAATCCCAACATGGCTCCTCACCCCTCACACTCAGGGTTCCCGTCAGGGTAAATCCCAACATGGCTCCTCACCCCTCACACTCGGGGTTCCCCCCTCAGGGTAAATCCCAACATGGCTCCTCACCCCTCACACTCGGGGTTCCCTCAGGGTAAATCCCAACATGGCTCCTCACCCCTCACACTCGGGGTTCCCCTCAGGGTAAATCCCAACATGGCTCCTCACCCCTCACACTCGGGGTTCCCTCAGGGTAAATCCCAACATGGCTCCTCACCCCTCACACTCGGGGTTCCCCCTCAGGGTAAATCCCAACATGGCTCCTCACCCCTCACACTCGGGGTTCCCTCAGGGTAAATCCCAACATGGCTCCTCACCCCTCACACTCGGGGTTCCCCCCTCAGGGTAAATCCCAACATGGCTCCTCACCCCTCAGACTCGGGGTTCCCTCAGGGTAAATCCCAACATGGCTCCTCACCCCTCACACTCGGGGTTCCCTCAGGGTAAATCCCAACATGGCTCCTCACCCCTCACACTCGGGGTTCCCCTCAGGGTAAATCCCAACATGGCTCCACACCCCTCACACTCGGGGTTCCCTCGGTGTAAATCCCAACATGGCTCCTCACCCCTCACACTCGGGGTTCCCTCGGTGTAAATCCCAACATGGCTCCTCACCCCTCACACTCGGGGTTCCCCTCAGGGTAAATCCCAACATGGCTCCTCACCCCTCACACTCGGGGTTCCCCTCAGGGTAAATCCCAACATGGCTCCTCACCCCTCAGACCCGGGGTTCCCCCTCAGGGTAAATCCCAACATGGCTCCTCACCCCTCACACTCGGGGTTCCCTCAGGGTAAATCCCAACATGGCTCCTCACCCCTCACACTCGGGGTTCCCCTCAGGGTAAATCCCAACATGGCTCCTCACCCCTCACACTCGGGGTTCCCCCTCAGGGTAAATCCCAACATGGCTCCTCACCCCTCACACTCGGGGTTCCCCTCAGGGTAAATCCCAACATGGCTCCTCACCCCTCACACTCGGGGTTCCCCCGTCAGGGTAAATCCCAACATGGCTCCTCACCCCTCACACTCGGGGTTCCCTCAGGGTAAATCCCAACATGGCTCCTCACCCCTCACACTCAGGGTTCCCCTCAGGGTAAATCCCAACATGGCTCCTCACCCCTCACACTCGGGGTTCCCCTCAGGGTAAATCCCAACATGGCTCCTCACCCCTCAGACCCGGGGTTCCCCCTCAGGGTAAATCCCAACATGGCTCCTCACCCCTCAGACTCGGGGTTCCCCTCAGGGTAAATCCCAACATGGCTCCTCACCCCTCACACTCGGGGTTCCCTCAGGGTAAATCCCAACATGGCTCCTCACCCCTCACACTCGGGGTTCCCTCAGGGTAAATCCCAACATGGCTCCTCACCCCTCACACTCGGGGTTCCCCCCTCAGGGTAAATCCCAACATGGCTCCTCACCCCTCACACTCGGGGTTCCCTCAGGGTAAATCCCAACATGGCTCCTCACCCCTCACACTCGGGGTTCCCTCAGGGTAAATCCCAACATGGCTCCTCACCCCTCACACTCGGGGTTCCCCCTCAGGGTAAATCCCAACATGGCTCCTCACCCCTCACACTCGGGGTTCCCTCAGGGTAAATCCCAACATGGCTCCACACCCCTCAGACCCGGGGTTCCCCCTCAGGGTAAATCCCAACATGGCTCCTCACCCCTCACACTCGGGGTTCCCTCAGGGTAAATCCCAACATGGCTCCTCACCCCTCAGAGTCGGGGTTCCCCCTCAGTGTAAATCCAAAATGGCTCCTCACCCCTCAGACTCGGGGTTCCCTCAGGGTAAATCCCAACATGGCTCCTCACCCCTCACACTCGGGGTTCCCCTCAGGGTAAATCCCAACATGGCTCCTCACCCCTCACACTCGGGGTTCCCTCAGGGTAAATCCCAACATGGCTCCTCACCCCTCACACTCGGGGTTCCCTCAGGGTAAATCCCAACATGGCTCCTCACCCCTCACACTCGGGGTTCCCCCTCAGGGTAAATCCCAACATGGCTCCTCACCCCTCACACTCAGGGTTCCCCTCAGGGTAAATCCCAACATGGCTCCTCACCCCTCACACTCGGGGTTCCCCCTCAGGGTAAATCCCAACATGGCTCCTCACCCCTCACACTCGGGGTTCCCCTCAGGGTAAATCCCAACATGGCTCCTCACCCCTCAGACCCGGGGTTCCCCCTCAGGGTAAATCCCAACATGGCTCCTCACCCCTCACACTCGGGGTTCCCTCAGGGTAAATCCAAAATGGCTCCTCACCCCTCACACTCGGGGTTCCCTCAGGGTAAATCCCATCATGGCTCCTCACCCCTCACACTCGGGGTTCCCCCCTCAGGGTAAATCCCAACATGGCTCCTCACCCCTCACACTCGGGGTTCCCTCAGGGTAAATCCCAACATGGCTCCTCACCCCTCACACTCGGGGTTCCCTCAGGGTAAATCCCAACATGGCTCCTCACCCCTCACACTCGGGGTTCCCTCAGGGTAAATCCCAACATGGCTCCTCACCCCTCACACTCGGGGTTCCCTCAGGGTAATTCCCAACATGGCTCCTCACCCCTCACACTCGGGGTTCCCCTCAGGGTAAATCCAAAATGGCTCCTCACCCCTCACACTCGGGGTTCCCTCAGGGTAAATCCCAACATGGCTCCTCACCCCTAACACTCGGGGTTCCCTCAGGGTAAATCCCAACATGGCTCCTCACCCCTCACACTCGGGGTTCCCCTCAGGGTAAATCCCAACATGGCTCCTCACCCCTCACACTCGGGGTTCCCCTCAGGGTAAATCCAAAATGGCTCCTCACCCCTCACACTCGGGGTTCCCCCTCAGGGTAAATCCCATCATGGCTCCTCACCCCTCACACTCGGGGTTCCCTCAGGGTAAATCCCAACATGGCTCCTCACCCCTCACACTCGGGGTTCCCTCAGGGTAAATCCAAAATGGCTCCTCACCCCTCACACTCGGGGTTCCCGTCAGGGTAAATCCCAACATGGCTCCTCACCCCTCACACTCGGGGTTCCCCCCTCAGGGTAAATCCCAACATGGCTCCTCACCCCTCAGACTCGGGGTTCCCTCAGGGTAAATCCCAACATGGCTCCTCACCCCTCAGACTCGGGGTTCCCTCAGGGTAAATCCCAACATGGCTCCTCACCCCTCACACTCGGGGTTCCCCCCTCAGGGTAAATCCCAACATGGCTCCTCACCCCTCAGACTCGGGGTTCCCTCAGGGTAAATCCCAACATGGCTCCTCACCCCTCACACTCGGGGTTCCCCCCTCAGGGTAAATCCCAACATGGCTCCTCACCCCTCAGACTCGGGGTTCCCTCAGGGTAAATCCCAACATGGCTCCTCACCCCTCACACTCGGGGTCACACTCAGGGTAAATCCCAACATGGCTCCTCACCCCTCACACTCGGGGTTCCCTCAGGGTAAATCCCAACATGGCTCCTCCCCCCTCACACTCGGGGTTCCCCTCAGGGTAAATCCCAACATGGCTCCTCACCCCTCACACTCGGGGTTCCCTCAGGGTAAATCCCAACATGGCTCCTCACCCCTCACACTCGGGGTTCCCTCAGGGTAAATCCCAACATGGCTCCTCACCCCTAACACTCGGGGTTCCCTCAGGGTAAATCCCAACATGGCTCCTCACCCCTCACACTCGGGGTTCCCTCAGGGTAAATCCCAACATGGCTCCTCACCCCTCACACTCGGGGTTCCCCTCAGGGTAAATCCCAACATGGCTCCTCACCCCTCACACTCGGGGTTCCCCTCAGGGTAAATCCAAAATGGCTCCTCACCCCTCACACTCGGGGTTCCCTCAGGGTAAATCCCAACATGGCTCCTCACCCCTCAGACTCGGGGTTCCCTCAGGGTAAATCCCAACATGGCTCCTCACCCCTCACACTCGGGGTTCCCTCAGGGTAAATCCCAACATGGCTCCTCACCCCTCACACTCGGGGTTCCCTCAGGGTAAATCCCAACATGGCTCCTCACCCCTCACACTCGGGGTTCCCCTCAGGGTAAATCCCATCATGGCTCCTCACCCCTCACACTCGGGGTTCCCTCAGGGTAAATCCCAACATGGCTCCTCACCCCTCACACTCGGGGTTCCCCCCTCAGGGTAAATCCCAACATGGCTCCTCACCCCTCACACTCGGGGTTCCCTCAGGGTAAATCCAAAATGGCTCCTCACCCCTCACACTCGGGGTTCCCCTCAGGGTAAATCCCAACATGGCTCCTCACCCCTCACACTCGGGGTTCCCCTCAGGGTAAATCCCAACATGGCTCCTCACCCCTCACACTCGGGGTTCCCCTCAGGGTAAATCCCAACATGGCTCCTCACCCCTCACACTCGGGGTTCCCTCAGGGTAAATCCCAACATGGCTCCTCACCCCTCACACTCGGGGTTCCCCTCAGGGTAAATCCCAACATGGCTCCTCACCCCTCACACTCGGGGTTCCCCCTCAGGGTAAATCCCATCATGGCTCCTCACCCCTCACACTCGGGGTTCCCCCCTCAGGGTAAATCCCAACATGGCTCCTCACCCCTCACACTCGGGGTTCCCCCTTCAGGGTAAATCCCATCATGGCTCCTCACCCCTCACACTCGGGGTTCCCCCCTCAGGGTAAATCCAAAATGGCTCCTCACCCCTCACACTCGGGGTTCCCCCTCAGGGTAAATCCCAACATGGCTCCTCACCCCTCACACTCGGGGTTCCCTCAGGGTAAATCCCAACATGGCTCCTCACCCCTCACACTCGGGGTTCCCCTCAGGGTAAATCCAAAATGGCTCCTCACCCCTCACACTCGGGGTTCCCTCAGGGTAAATCCCAACATGGCTCCTCACCCCTCACACTCGGGGTTCCCCCCTCAGGGTAAATCCCAACATGGCTCCTCACCCCTCACACTCGGGGTTCCCTCAGGGTAAATCCCAACATGGCTCCTCACCCCTCACACTCGGGGTTCCCTCAGGGTAAATCCCAACATGGCTCCTCACCCCTCACACTCGGGGTTCCCCCTCAGGGTAAATCCCAACATGGCTCCTCACCCCTCACACTCGGGGTTCCCTCAGGGTAAATCCCAACATGGCTCCTCACCCCTCACACTCGGGGTTCCCCTCAGGGTAGATCCCAACATGGCTCCTCACCCCTCAGACCCGGGGTTCCCTCAGGGTAAATCCCAACATGGCTCCTCACCCCTCACACTCGGGGTTCCCCTCAGGGTAAATCCCAACATGGCTCCTCACCCCTCACACTCGGGGTTCCCGTCAGGGTAAATCCCAACATGGCTCCTCACCCCTCACACTCGGGGTTCCCTCAGGGTAAATCCCAACATGGCTCCTCACCCCTCAGACTCGGGGTTCCCCCCTCAGGGTAAATCCCAACATGGCTCCTCACCCCTCACACTCGGGGTTCCCCCCTCAGGGTAAATCCCAACATGGCTCCTCACCCCTCAGACTCGGGGTTCCCTCAGGGTAAATCCCAACATGGCTCCACACCCCTCACACTCGGGGTTCCCTCAGGGTAAATCCCAACATGGCTCCTCACCCCTCACACTCGGGGTTCCCGTCAGGGTAAATCCCAACATGGCTCCTCACCCCTCACACTCGGGGTTCCCCTCAGGGTAAATCCCAACATGGCTCCACACCCCTCACACTCGGGGTTCCCTCGGTGTAAATCCCAACATGGCTCCTCACCCCTCACACTCGGGGTTCCCTCAGGGTAAATCCCAACATGGCTCCTCACCCCTCACACTCGGGGTTCCCCCTCAGGGTAAATCCCAACATGGCTCCTCACCCCTCACACTCGGGGTTCCCCCCTCAGTGTAAATCCAAAATGGCTCCTCACCCCTCACACTCGGGGTTCCCTCAGGGTAAATCCCAACATGGCTCCTCACCCCTCACACTCGGGGTCACACTCAGGGTAAATCCCAACATGGCTCCTCACCCCTCACACTCGGGGTTCCCTCAGGGTAAATCCAAAATGGCTCCTCACCCCTCACACTCGGGGTTCCCTCAGGGTAAATCCCAACATGGCTCCTCACCCCTCACACTCGGGGTTCCCCTCAGGGTAAATCCCAACATGGCTCCTCACCCCTCACACTCGGGGTTCCCTCAGGGTAAATCCCAACATGGCTCCTCACCCCTCACACTCGGGGTTCCCTCAGGGTAAATCCCAACATGGCTCCTCACCCCTCACACTCGGGGTTCCCTCAGGGTAAATCCCATCATGGCTCCTCACCCCTCACACTCGGGGTTCCCCCCTCAGGGTAAATCCCAACATGGCTCCTCACCCCTCACACTCGGGGTTCCCTCAGGGTAATTCCCAACATGGCTCCTCACCCCTCACACTCGGGGTTCCCTCAGGGTAAATCCCAACATGGCTCCTCACCCCTCACACTCGGGGTTCCCCTCAGGGTAAATCCCAACATGGCTCCTCACCCCTCACACTCGGGGTTCCCTCAGGGTAAATCCCATCATGGCTCCTCACCCCTCACACCCGGGGTTCCCCCTCAGGGTAAATCCCAACATGGCTCCTCACCCCTCACACTCGGGGTTCCCTCAGGGTAAATCCCAACATGGCTCCTCACCCCTCACACTCGTGGTTCCCCTCAGGGTAAATCCCAACATGGCTCCTCACCCCTCACACTCGGGGTTCCCCTCAGGGTAAATCCCAACATGGCTCCTCACCCCTCAGACCCGGGGTTCCCCCTCAGGGTAAATCCCAACATGGCTCCTCACCCCTCACACTCGGGGTTCCCCCCTCAGGGTAAATCCCAACATGGCTCCTCACCCCTCACACTCGGGGTTCCCTCAGGGTAAATCCCAACATGGCTCCTCACCCCTCACACTCGGGGTTCCCTCAGGGTAAATCCCAACATGGCTCCTCACCCCTCACACTCGGGGTTCCCTCAGGGTAAATCCCAACATGGCTCCTCACCCCTCACACTCGTGGTTCCCCTCAGGGTAAATCCCATCATGGCTCCTCACCCCTCACACTCGGGGTTCCCCTCAGGGTAAATCCCAACATGGCTCCTCACCCCTCAGACTCGGGGTTCCCTCAGGGTAAATCCCAACATGGCTCCTCACCCCTCACACTCGGGGTTCCCCTCAGGGTAAATCCCAACATGGCTCCTCACCCCTCAGACTCGGGGTTCCCCTCAGGGTAAATCCCAACATGGCTCCTCACCCCTGACTCTCGGGGTTCCCCTCAGGGTAAATCCCAACATGGCTCCTCACCCCTGACTCTCGGGGTTCCCCTCAGGGTAAATCCCAACATGGCTCCTCACCCCTCACACTCGGGGTTCCCCTCAGGGTAAATCCCAACATGGCTCCTCACCCCTCACACTCGGGGTTCCCTCAGGGTAAATCCCAACATGGCTCCTCACCCCTCACACTCGGGGTCCCCCTCAGGGTAAATCCCAACATGGCTCCTCACCCCTCACACTCGGGGTTCCCCCTCAGGGTAAATCCCAACATGGCTCCTCACCCCTCACACTCAGGGTTCCCGTCAGGGTAAATCCCAACATGGCTCCTCACCCCTCACACTCAGGGTTCCCCTCAGGGTAAATCCCAACATGGCTCCTCACCCCTCACACTCGGGGTTCCCTCAGGGTAAATCCCAACATGGCTCCTCACCCCTCACACTCGGGGTTCCCCCCTCAGGGTAAATCCCAACATGGCTCCTCACCCCTCAGACTCGGGGTTCCCTCAGGGTAAATCCCAACATGGCTCCTCACCCCTCACACTCGGGGTTCCCTCAGGGTAAATCCCAACATGGCTCCTCACCCCTCACACTCGGGGTTCCCCTCAGGGTAAATCCCAACATGGCTCCACACCCCTCACACTCGGGGTTCCCTCGGTGTAAATCCCAACATGGCTCCTCACCCCTCACACTCGGGGTTCCCTCAGGGTAATTCCCAACATGGCTCCTCACCCCTCACACTCGGGGTTCCCTCAGGGTAAATCCCAACATGGCTCCTCACCCCTCACACTCGGGGTTCCCCTCAGGGTAAATCCCAACATGGCTCCTCACCCCTCAGACCCGGGGTTCCCCCTCAGGGTAAATCCCAACATGGCTCCTCACCCCTCACACTCGGGGTTCCCTCAGGGTAAATCCCAACATGGCTCCTCACCCCTCACACTCGGGGTTCCCCTCAGGGTAAATCCCAACATGGCTCCTCACCCCTCACACTCGGGGTTCCCCCTCAGGGTAAATCCCAACATGGCTCCTCACCCCTCACACTCGGGGTTCCCCTCAGGGTAAATCCCAACATGGCTCCTCACCCCTCACACTCGGGGTTCCCCCGTCAGGGTAAATCCCAACATGGCTCCTCACCCCTCACACTCGGGGTTCCCTCAGGGTAAATCCCAACATGGCTCCTCACCCCTCACACTCAGGGTTCCCCTCAGGGTAAATCCCAACATGGCTCCTCACCCCTCACACTCGGGGTTCCCCTCAGGGTAAATCCCAACATGGCTCCTCACCCCTCAGACCCGGGGTTCCCCCTCAGGGTAAATCCCAACATGGCTCCTCACCCCTCACACTCGGGGTTCCCCCTCAGGGTAAATCCCAACATGGCTCCTCACCCCTCAGAGTCGGGGTTCCCCCTCAGTGTAAATCCAAAATGGCTCCTCTCCCCTCAGACTCGGGGTTCCCTCAGGGTAAATCCCAACATGGCTCCTCACCCCTCACACTCGGGGTTCCCCTCAGGGTAAATCCCAACATGGCTCCTCACCCCTCAGACCCGGGGTTCCCCTCAGGGTAAATCCCAACATGGCTCCTCACCCCTCAGACCCGGGGTTCCCCCTCAGGGTAAATCCCAACATGGCTCCTCACCCCTCACACTCGGGGTCACACTCAGGGTAAATCCCAACATGGCTCCTCACCCCTCACACTCGGGGTTCCCTCAGGGTAAATCCAAAATGGCTCCTCACCCCTCACACTCGGGGTTCCCTCAGGGTAAATCCCAACATGGCTCCTCACCCCTCACACTCGGGGTTCCCCTCAGGGTAAATCCCAACATGGCTCCTCACCCCTCACACTCGGGGTTCCCCCTCAGGGTAAATCCCAACATGGCTCCTCACCCCTCACACTCGGGGTTCCCCTCAGGGTAAATCCAAAATGGCTCCTCACCCCTCACACTCGGGGTTCCCTCAGGGTAAATCCCATCATGGCTCCTCACCCCTCACACTCGGGGTTCCCTCAGGGTAAATCCCAACATGGCTCCTCACCCCTAACACTTGGGGTTCCCTCAGGGTAAATCCCAACATGGCTCCTCACCCCTCACACTCGGGGTTCCCTCAGGGTAAATCCCAACATGGCTCCTCACCCCTCACACTCGGGGTTCCCCTCAGGGTAAATCCCAACATGGCTCCTCACCCCTCACACTCGGGGTTCCCCTCAGGGTAAATCCAAAATGGCTCCTCACCCCTCACACTCGGGGTTCCCCCTCAGGGTAAATCCCAACATGGCTCCTCACCCCTCACACTCGGGGTTCCCCCCTCAGTGTAAATCCAAAATGGCTCCTCACCCCTCACACTCGGGGTTCCCTCAGGGTAAATCCCAACATGGCTCCTCACCCCTCACACTCGGGGTTCCCTCAGGGTAAATCCCAACATGGCTCCTCACCCCTCACACTCGGGGTTCCCTCAGGGTAAATCCCAACATGGCTCCTCACCCCTCACACTCGGGGTTCCCCCTCAGGGTAAATCCCAACATGGCTCCTCACCCCTCACACTCGGGGTTCCCCCCTCAGTGTAAATCCAAAATGGCTCCTCACCCCTCACACTCGGGGTTCCCTCAGGGTAAATCCCAACATGGCTCCTCACCCCTCAGACTCGGGGTTCCCCTCAGGGTAAATCCAAAATGGCTCCTCACCCCTCACACTCGGGGTTCCCCCTCAGGGTAAATCCCAACATGGCTCCTCACCCCTCAGACTCGGGGTTCCCCCCTCAGGGTAAATCCCAACATGGCTCCTCACCCCTCACACTCGGGGTTCCCTCAGGGTAAATCCCAACATGGCTCCTCACCCCTCACACTCGGGGTTCCCTCAGGGTAAATCCCAACATGGCTCCTCACCCCTCAGACCCGGGGTTCCCCCTCAGGGTAAATCCCAACATGGCTCCTCACCCCTCACACTCGGGGTTCCCTCAGGGTAAATCCCAACATGGCTCCTCACCCCTCACACTCGGGGTTCCCCCCTCAGGGTAAATCCCAACATGGCTCCTCACCCCTCAGACCCGGGGTTCCCCCTCAGGGTAAATCCCAACATGGCTCCTCACCCCTCACACTCGGGGTTCCCTCAGGGTAAATCCCAACATGGCTCCTCACCCCTCACACTCGGGGTTCCCCTCAGGGTAAATCCCAACATGGCTCCTCACCCCTCACACTCGGGGTTCCCTCAGGGTAAATCCCAACATGGCTCCTCACCCCTCACACTCGGGGTTCCCTCAGGGTAAATCCCAACATGGCTCCTCACCCCTCACACTCGGGGTTCCCCTCAGGGTAAATCCCAACATGGCTCCTCACCCCTCACACTCGGGGTTCCCCCTCAGGGTAAATCCCAACATGGCTCCTCACCCCTCACACTCAGGGTTCCCGTCAGGGTAAATCCCAACATGGCTCCTCACCCCTCACACTCGGGGTTCCCCCCTCAGGGTAAATCCCAACATGGCTCCTCACCCCTCACACTCGGGGTTCCCTCAGGGTAAATCCCAACATGGCTCCTCACCCCTCACACTCGGGGTTCCCCTCAGGGTAAATCCCAACATGGCTCCTCACCCCTCACACTCGGGGTTCCCTCAGGGTAAATCCCAACATGGCTCCTCACCCCTCACACTCGGGGTTCCCCCCTCAGGGTAAATCCCAACATGGCTCCTCACCCCTCACACTCGGGGTTCCCTCAGGGTAAATCCCAACATGGCTCCTCACCCCTCACACTCGGGGTTCCCCCCTCAGTGTAAATCCAAAATGGCTCCTCACCCCTCACACTCGGGGTTCCCCTCAGGGTAAATCCCAACATGGCTCCTCACCCCTCACACTCGGGGTTCCCTCAGGGTAAATCCCAACATGGCTCCTCACCCCTCACACTCGGGGTTCCCTCAGGGTAAATCCCAACATGGCTCCTCACCCCTCACACTCGGGGTCACACTCAGGGTAAATCCCAACATGGCTCCTCACCCCTCACACTCGGGGTCACACTCAGGGTAAATCCCAACATGGCTCCTCACCCCTCACACTCGGGGTTCCCTCAGGGTAAATCCCAACATGGCTCCTCCCCCCTCACACTCGGGGTTCCCCTCAGGGTAAATCCCAACATGGCTCCTCACCCCTCACACTCGGGGTTCCCCTCAGGGTAAATCCCAACATGGCTCCTCACCCCTCACACTCGGGGTTCCCCTCAGGGTAAATCCCATCATGGCTCCTCACCCCTCACACTCGGGGTTCCCTCAGGGTAAATCCCAACATGGCTCCTCACCCCTCACACTCGGGGTTCCCCTCAGGGTAAATCCCAACATGGCTCCTCACCCCTCACACTCGGGGTTCCCCTCAGGGTAAATACCATCATGGCTCCTCACCCCTCACACTCGGGGTTCCCCCCTCAGGGTAAATCCCAACATGGCTCCTCACCCCTCACACTCGGGGTTCCCCCTCAGGGTAAATCCCATCATGGCTCCTCACCCCTCACACTCGGGGTTCCCTCAGGGTAAATCCCATCATGGCTCCTCACCCCTCACACTCGGGGTTCCCTCAGGGTAAATCCCAACATGGCTCCTCACCCCTCACACTCGGGGTTCCCTCAGGGTAAATCCCAACATGGCTCCTCACCCCTCACACTCGGGGTTCCCCTCAGGGTAAATCCCATCATGGCTCCTCACCCCTCACACTCGGGGTTCCCCCCTCAGGGTAAATCCCAACATGGCTCCTCACCCCTCACACTCGGGGTTCCCTCAGGGTAAATCCCAACATGGCTCCTCACCCCTCACACTCGGGGTTCCCCTCAGGGTAAATCCCATCATGGCTCCTCACCCCTCACACTCGGGGTTCCCTCATGGTAAATCCCAACATGGCTCCTCACCCCTCACACTCGGGGTTCCCCCCTCAGGGTAAATCCCAACATGGCTCCTCACCCCTCACACTCGTGGTTCCCCTCAGGGTAAATCCCATCATGGCTCCTCACCCCTCACACTCGGGGTTCCCTCAGGGTAAATCCCAACATGGCTCCTCACCCCTCACACTCGGGGTTCCCCTCAGGGTAAATCCCATCATGGCTCCTCACCCCTCACACTCGGGGTTCCCCCCTCAGGGTAAATCCCAACATGGCTCCTCACCCCTCACACTCGGGGTTCCCTCAGGGTAAATCCCAACATGGCTCCTCACCCCTCACACTCGGGGTTCCCCCCTCAGGGTAAATCCCAACATGGCTCCTCACCCCTCACACTCGGGGTTCCCCTCAGGGTAGATCCCAACATGGCTCCTCACCCCTCACACTCGGGGTTCCCTCAGGGTAAATCCCAACATGGCTCCTCACCCCTCACACTCGGGGTTCCCCTCAGGGTAAATCCCAACATGGCTCCTCACCCCTCACACTCGGGGTTCCCCTCAGGGTAAATCCCATCATGGCTCCTCACCCCTCACACTCGGGGTTCCCTCAGGGTAAATCCCAACATGGCTCCTCACCCCTCACACTCGGGGTTCCCCCTCAGGGTAAATCCCAACATGGCTCCTCACCCCTCACACTCGGGGTTCCCTCAGGGTAAATCCCAACATGGCTCCTCACCCCTCACACTCGGGGTTCCCCTCAGGGTAAATCCCATCATGGCTCCTCACCCCTCACACTCGGGGTTCCCTCAGGGTAAATCCCAACATGGCTCCTCACCCCTCACACTCGGGGTTCCCTCAGGGTAAATCCCAACATGGCTCCTCACCCCTCACACTCGGGGTTCCCCCTCAGGGTAAATCCCATCATGGCTCCTCACCCCTCACACTCGGGGTTCCCCCCTCAGGGTAAATCCCAACATGGCTCCTCACCCCTCACACTCGGGGTTCCCCCCTCAGGGTAAATCCAAAATGGCTCCTCACCCCTCACACTCGGGGTTCCCCCTCAGGGTAAATCCCAACATGGCTCCTCACCCCTCACACTCGGGGTCACACTCAGGGTAAATCCCAACATGGCTCCTCACCCCTCACACTCGGGGTTCCCTCAGGGTAAATCCCAACATGGCTCCTCACCCCTCACACTCGGGGTTCCCCTCAGGGTAAATCCCAACATGGCTCCTCACCCCTCACACTCGGGGTTCCCCCTCAGGGTAAATCCCATCATGGCTCCTCACCCCTCACACTCGGGTTCCCCTCAGGGTAAATCCCAACATGGCTCCTCACCCCTCACACTCGGGGTTCCCTCAGGGTAAATCCCAACATGGCTCCTCACCCCTCACACTCGGGGTTCCCCCCTCAGGGTAAATCCCAACATGGCTCCTCACCCCTCACACTCGGGGTTCCCTCAGGGTAAATCCCAACATGGCTCCTCACCCCTCACACTCAGGGTTCCCCCTCAGGGTAAATCCCAACATGGCTCCTCACCCCTCACACTCGGGGTTCCCTCAGGGTAAATCCCAACATGGCTCCTCACCCCTCACACTCGGGGTTCCCCTCAGGGTAAATCCCAACATGGCTCCTCACCCCTCACACTCGGGGTTCCCTCAGGGTAGATCCAAAATGGCTCCTCACCCCTCACACTCGGGGTTCCCTCAGGGTAAATCCCAACATGGCTCCTCACCCCTAACACTCGGGGTTCCCTCAGGGTAAATCCCAACATGGCTCCTCACCCCTCACACTCGGGGTTCCCCTCAGGGTAAATCCCAACATGGCTCCTCACCCCTCACACTCGGGGTTCCCCTCAGGGTAAATCCAAAATGGCTCCTCACCCCTCACACTCGGGGTTCCCTCAGGGTAAATCCCAACATGGCTCCTCACCCCTAACACTCGGGGTTCCCTCAGGGTAAATCCCAACATGGCTCCTCACCCCTCACACTCGGGGTTCCCCTCAGGGTAAATCCCAACATGGCTCCTCACCCCTCACACTCGGGGTTCCCCTCAGGGTAAATCCAAAATGGCTCCTCACCCCTCACACTCGGGGTTCCCCCTCAGGGTAAATCCCATCATGGCTCCTCACCCCTCACACTCGGGGTTCCCTCAGGGTAAATCCCAACATGGCTCCTCACCCCTCACACTCGGGGTTCCCTCAGGGTAAATCCAAAATGGCTCCTCACCCCTCACACTCGGGGTTCCCGTCAGGGTAAATCCCAACATGGCTCCTCACCCCTCACACTCGGGGTTCCCCCCTCAGGGTAAATCCCAACATGGCTCCTCACCCCTCAGACTCGGGGTTCCCTCAGGGTAAATCCCAACATGGCTCCTCACCCCTCAGACTCGGGGTTCCCTCAGGGTAAATCCCAACATGGCTCCTCACCCCTCAGACTCGGGGTTCCCCCCTCAGGGTAAATCCCAACATGGCTCCTCACCCCTCAGACTCGGGGTTCCCTCAGGGTAAATCCCAACATGGCTCCTCACCCCTCACACTCGGGGTCACACTCAGGGTAAATCCCAACATGGCTCCTCACCCCTCACACTCGGGGTTCCCTCAGGGTAAATCCCAACATGGCTCCTCCCCCCTCACACTCGGGGTTCCCCTCAGGGTAAATCCCAACATGGCTCCTCACCCCTCACACTCGGGGTTCCCTCAGGGTAAATCCCAACATGGCTCCTCACCCCTCACACTCGGGGTTCCCTCAGGGTAAATCCCAACATGGCTCCTCACCCCTAACACTCGGGGTTCCCTCAGGGTAAATCCCAACATGGCTCCTCACCCCTCACACTCGGGGTTCCCTCAGGGTAAATCCCAACATGGCTCCTCACCCCTCACACTCGGGGTTCCCTCAGGGTAAATCCCAACATGGCTCCTCACCCCTAACACTCGGGGTTCCCTCAGGGTAAATCCCAACATGGCTCCTCACCCCTCACACTCGGGGTTCCCTCAGGGTAAATCCCAACATGGCTCCTCACCCCTCACACTCGGGGTTCCCTCAGGGTAAATCCCAACATGGCTCCTCACCCCTCACACTCGGGGTTCCCTCAGGGTAAATCCCAACATGGCTCCTCACCCCTCACACTCGGGGTTCCCTCAGGGTAAATCCCAACATGGCTCCTCACCCCTCACACTCGGGGTTCCCCTCAGGGTAAATCCCAACATGGCTCCTCACCCCTCACACTCGGGGTTCCCCTCAGGGTAAATCCAAAATGGCTCCTCACCCCTCACACTCGGGGTTCCCTCAGGGTAAATCCCAACATGGCTCCTCACCCCTCACACTCGGGGTTCCCCCCTCAGGGTAAATCTCAACATGGCTCCTCACCCCTCACACTCGGGGTTCCCCTCAGGGTAAATCCCAACATGGCTCCTCACCCCTCACACTCGGGGTTCCCTCAGGGTAAATCCCATCATGGCTCCTCCCCCCTCACACTCGGGGTTCCCCTCAGGGTAAATCCCAACATGGCTCCTCACCCCTCACACTCGGGGTTCCCTCAGGGTAAATCCCAACATGGCTCCTCACCCCTAACACTCGGGGTTCCCTCAGGGTAAATCCCAACATGGCTCCTCACCCCTCACACTCGGGGTTCCCTCAGGGTAAATCCCAACATGGCTCCTCACCCCTCACACTCGGGGTTCCCCCCTCAGGGTAAATCCCAACATGGCTCCTCACCCCTCACACTCGGGGTTCCCTCAGGGTAAATCCCATCATGGCTCCTCCCCCCTCACACTCGGGGTTCCCCTCAGGGTAAATCCCAACAAGGCTCCTCACCCCTCACACTCGGGGTTCCCTCAGGGTAAATCCCAACATGGCTCCTCACCCCTCAGACTCGGGGTTCCCTCAGGGTAAATCCCAACATGGCTCCTCACCCCTCACACTCGGGGTTCCCTCAGGGTAAATCCCAACATGGCTCCTCACCCCTCACACTCGGGGTTCCCTCAGGGTAAATCCCAACATGGCTCCTCACCCCTCACACTCGGGGTTCCCCTCAGGGTAAATCCCATCATGGCTCCTCACCCCTCACACTCGGGGTTCCCTCAGGGTAAATCCCAACATGGCTCCTCACCCCTCACACTCGGGGTTCCCCCCTCAGGGTAAATCCCAACATGGCTCCTCACCCCTCACACTCGGGGTTCCCTCAGGGTAAATCCAAAATGGCTCCTCACCCCTCACACTCGGGGTTCCCCTCAGGGTAAATCCCAACATGGCTCCTCACCCCTCACACTCGGGGTTCCCCTCAGGGTAAATCCCAACATGGCTCCTCACCCCTCACACTCGGGGTTCCCTCAGGGTAAATCCCAACATGGCTCCTCACCCCTCACACTCGGGGTTCCCCTCAGGGTAAATCCCAACATGGCTCCTCACCCCTCACACTCGGGGTTCCCCCTCAGGGTAAATCCCATCATGGCTCCTCACCACTCACACTCGGGGTTCCCCCCTCAGGGTAAATCCCAACATGGCTCCTCACCCCTCACACTCGGGGTTCCCCCCTCAGGGTAAATCCAAAATGGCTCCTCACCCCTCACACTCGGGGTTCCCCCTCAGGGTAAATCCCAACATGGCTCCTCACCCCTCACACTCGGGGTCACACTCAGGGTAAATCCCAACATGGCTCCTCACCCCTCACACTCGGGGTTCCCTCAGGGTAAATCCCAACATGGCTCCTCACCCCTCACACTCGGGGTTCCCCTCAGGGTAAATCCAAAATGGCTCCTCACCCCTCACACTCGGGGTTCCCTCAGGGTAAATCCCAACATGGCTCCTCACCCCTCACACTCGGGGTTCCCCCCTCAGGGTAAATCCCAACATGGCTCCTCACCCCTCACACTCGGGGTTCCCTCAGGGTAAATCCCAACATGGCTCCTCACCCCTCACACTCGGGGTTCCCTCAGGGTAAATCCCAACATGGCTCCTCACCCCTCACACTCGGGGTTCCCCCTCAGGGTAAATCCCAACATGGCTCCTCACCCCTCACACTCGGGGTTCCCTCAGGGTAAATCCCAACATGGCTCCTCACCCCTCACACTCGGGGTTCCCCTCAGGGTAGATCCCAACATGGCTCCTCACCCCTCAGACCCGGGGTTCCCTCAGGGTAAATCCCAACATGGCTCCTCACCCCTCACACTCGGGGTTCCCTCAGGGTAAATCCCAACATGGCTCCTCACCCCTCACACTCGGGGTTCCCCTCAGGGTAAATCCCAACATGGCTCCTCACCCCTCACACTCGGGGTTCCCTCAGGGTAAATCCCAACATGGCTCCTCACCCCTCACACTCGGGGTTCCCTCAGGGTAAATCCCATCATGGCTCCTCACCCCTCACACCCGGGGTTCCCCCTCAGGGTAAATCCCAACATGGCTCCTCACCCCTCACACTCGGGGTTCCCTCAGGGTAAATCCCAACATGGCTCCTCACCCCTCACACTCGGGGTTCCCGTCAGGGTAAATCCCAACATGGCTCCTCACCCCTCACACTCGGGGTTCCCTCAGGGTAAATCCCAACATGGCTCCTCACCCCTCAGACTCGGGGTTCCCCCCTCAGGGTAAATCCCAACATGGCTCCTCACCCCTCACACTCGGGGTTCCCCCCTCAGGGTAAATCCCAACATGGCTCCTCACCCCTCAGACTCGGGGTTCCCTCAGGGTAAATCCCAACATGGCTCCTCACCCCTCACACTCGGGGTTCCCGTCAGGGTAAATCCCAACATGGCTCCTCACCCCTCACACTCGGGGTTCCCTCAGGGTAAATCCCATCATGGCTCCTCACCCCTCACACTCGGGGTTCCCCCTCAGGGTAAATCCCATCATGGCTCCTCACCCCTCACACTCGGGGTTCCCCTCAGGGTAAATCCCAACATGGCTCCACACCCCTCACACTCGGGGTTCCCTCGGTGTAAATCCCAACATGGCTCCTCACCCCTCACACTCGGGGTTCCCTCAGGGTAAATCCCAACATGGCTCCTCACCCCTCACACTCGGGGTTCCCCCCTCAGTGTAAATCCAAAATGGCTCCTCACCCCTCACACTCGGGGTTCCCTCAGGGTAAATCCCAACATGGCTCCTCACCCCTCACACTCGGGGTCACACTCAGGGTAAATCCCAACATGGCTCCTCACCCCTCACACTCGGGGTTCCCTCAGGGTAAATCCCAACATGGCTCCTCACCCCTCACACTCGGGGTTCCCTCAGGGTAAATCCCAACATGGCTCCTCACCCCTCACACTCGGGGTTCCCTCAGGGTAAATCCCATCATGGCTCCTCACCCCTCACACTCGGGGTTCCCCCCTCAGGGTAAATCCCAACATGGCTCCTCACCCCTCACACTCGGGGTTCCCCTCAGGGTAAATCCAAAATGGCTCCTCACCCCTCACACTCGGGGTTCCCTCAGGGTAAATCCCAACATGGCTCCTCACCCCTAACACTCGGGGTTCCCTCAGGGTAAATCCCAACATGGCTCCTCACCCCTCACACTCGGGGTTCCCTCAGGGTAAATCCCAACATGGCTCCTCACCCCTCACACTCGGGGTTCCCTCAGGGTAAATCCCAACATGGCTCCTCACCCCTCACACTCGGGGTTCCCTCAGGGTAAATCCCAACATGGCTCCTCACCCCTCACACTCGGGGTTCCCTCAGGGTAATTCCCAACATGGCTCCTCACCCCTCACACTCGGGGTTCCCTCAGGGTAAATCCCAACATGGCTCCTCACCCCTCACACTCGGGGTTCCCCTCAGGGTAAATCCCAACATGGCTCCTCACCCCTCACACTCGGGGTTCCCTCAGGGTAAATCCCATCATGGCTCCTCACCCCTCACACCCGGGGTTCCCCCTCAGGGTAAATCCCAACATGGCTCCTCACCCCTCACACTCGGGGTTCCCTCAGGGTAAATCCCAACATGGCTCCTCACCCCTCACACTCGGGGTTCCCCTCAGGGTAAATCCCAACATGGCTCCTCACCCCTCACACTCGGGGTTCCCCTCAGGGTAAATCCCAACATGGCTCCTCACCCCTCAGACCCGGGGTTCCCCCTCAGGGTAAATCCCAACATGGCTCCTCACCCCTCACACTCGGGGTTCCCCCCTCAGGGTAAATCCCAACATGGCTCCTCACCCCTCACACTCGGGGTTCCCTCAGGGTAAATCCCAACATGGCTCCTCACCCCTCACACTCGGGGTTCCCTCAGGGTAAATCCCAACATGGCTCCTCACCCCTCACACTCGGGGTTCCCCCTCAGTGTAAATCCAAAATGGCTCCTCACCCCTCAGACTCGGGGTTCCCTCAGGGTAAATCCCAACATGGCTCCTCACCCCTCACACTCGGGGTTCCCCTCAGGGTAAATCCCAACATGGCTCCTCACCCCTCACACTCGGGGTTCCCTCAGGGTAAATCCCAACATGGCTCCTCACCCCTCACACTCGGGGTTCCCTCAGGGTAAATCCCAACATGGCTCCTCACCCCTCACACTCGGGGTCCCCCTCAGGGTAAATCCCAACATGGCTCCTCACCCCTCACACTCGGGGTTCCCCCTCAGGGTAAATCCCAACATGGCTCCTCACCCCTCACACTCAGGGTTCCCGTCAGGGTAAATCCCAACATGGCTCCTCACCCCTCACACTCAGGGTTCCCCTCAGGGTAAATCCCAACATGGCTCCTCACCCCTCACACTCGGGGTTCCCCCCTCAGGGTAAATCCCAACATGGCTCCTCACCCCTCAGACTCGGGGTTCCCTCAGGGTAAATCCCAACATGGCTCCTCACCCCTCACACTCGGGGTTCCCTCAGGGTAAATCCCAACATGGCTCCTCACCCCTCACACTCGGGGTTCCCCCCTCAGGGTAAATCCCAACATGGCTCCACACCCCTCACACTCGGGGTTCCCTCGGTGTAAATCCCAACATGGCTCCTCACCCCTCACACTCGGGGTTCCCTCGGTGTAAATCCCAACATGGCTCCTCACCCCTCACACTCGGGGTTCCCTCAGGGTAAATCCCAACATGGCTCCTCACCCCTCACACTCGGGGTTCCCCTCAGGGTAAATCCCAACATGGCTCCTCACCCCTCAGACCCGGGGTTCCCCCTCAGGGTAAATCCCAACATGGCTCCTCACCCCTCACACTCGGGGTTCCCTCAGGGTAAATCCCAACATGGCTCCTCACCCCTCACACTCGGGGTTCCCCTCAGGGTAAATCCCAACATGGCTCCTCACCCCTCACACTCGGGGTTCCCCCTCAGGGTAAATCCCAACATGGCTCCTCACCCCTCACACTCGGGGTTCCCCTCAGGGTAAATCCCAACATGGCTCCTCACCCCTCACACTCGGGGTTCCCCCGTCAGGGTAAATCCCAACATGGCTCCTCACCCCTCACACTCGGGGTTCCCTCAGGGTAAATCCCAACATGGCTCCTCACCCCTCACACTCAGGGTTCCCCTCAGGGTAAATCCCAACATGGCTCCTCACCCCTCACACTCGGGGTTCCCCTCAGGGTAAATCCCAACATGGCTCCTCACCCCTCAGACCCGGGGTTCCCCCTCAGGGTAAATCCCAACATGGCTCCTCACCCCTCACACTCGGGGTTCCCCCTCAGGGTAAATCCCAACATGGCTCCTCACCCCTCAGAGTCGGGGTTCCCCCTCAGTGTAAATCCAAAATGGCTCCTCACCCCTCAGACTCGGGGTTCCCTCAGGGTAAATCCCAACATGGCTCCTCACCCCTCACACTCGGGGTTCCCCTCAGGGTAAATCCCAACATGGCTCCTCACCCCTCAGACCCGGGGTTCCCCTCAGGGTAAATCCCAACATGGCTCCTCACCCCTCAGACCCGGGGTTCCCCCTCAGGGTAAATCCCAACATGGCTCCTCACCCCTCACACTCGGGGTCACACTCAGGGTAAATCCCAACATGGCTCCTCACCCCTCACACTCGGGGTTCCCTCAGGGTAAATCCAAAATGGCTCCTCACCCCTCACACTCGGGGTTCCCTCAGGGTAAATCCCAACATGGCTCCTCACCCCTCACACTCGGGGTTCCCTCAGGGTAAATCCCAACATGGCTCCTCACCCCTCACACTCGGGGTTCCCCTCAGGGTAAATCCCATCATGGCTCCTCACCCCTCACACTCGGGGTTCCCTCAGGGTAAATCCCAACATGGCTCCTCACCCCTCACACTCGGGGTTCCCTCAGGGTAAATCCCAACATGGCTCCTCACCCCTCACACTCGGGGTTCCCTCAGGGTAAATCCCAACATGGCTCCTCACCCCTCACACTCGGGGTTCCCCTCAGGGTAAATCCCAACATGGCTCCTCACCCCTCACACTCGGGGTTCCCCTCAGGGTAAATCCAAAATGGCTCCTCACCCCTCACACTCGGGGTTCCCCCTCAGGGTAAATCCCAACATGGCTCCTCACCCCTCACACTCGGGGTTCCCTCAGGGTAAATCCCAACATGGCTCCTCACCCCTCACACTCGGGGTTCCCCCCTCAGTGTAAATCCAAAATGGCTCCTCACCCCTCACACTCGGGGTTCCCTCAGGGTAAATCCCAACATGGCTCCTCACCCCTCACACTCGGGGTTCCCTCAGGGTAAATCCCAACATGGCTCCTCACCCCTCACACTCGGGGTTCCCTCAGGGTAAATCCCAACATGGCTCCTCACCCCTCACACTCGGGGTTCCCCCTCAGGGTAAATCCCAACATGGCTCCTCACCCCTCACACTCGGGGTTCCCCCCTCAGTGTAAATCCAAAATGGCTCCTCACCCCTCACACTCGGGGTTCCCTCAGGGTTAATCCCAACATGGCTCCTCACCCCTCAGACTCGGGGTTCCCCTCAGGGTAAATCCAAAATGGCTCCTCACCCCTCACACTCGGGGTTCCCCCTCAGGGTAAATCCCAACATGGCTCCTCACCCCTCACACTCGGGGTTCCCCCCTCAGGGTAAATCCCAACATGGCTCCTCACCCCTCACACTCGGGGTTCCCTCAGGGTAAATCCCAACATGGCTCCTCACCCCTCACACTCGGGGTTCCCTCAGGGTAAATCCCAACATGGCTCCTCACCCCTCAGACCCGGGGTTCCCCCTCAGGGTAAATCCCAACATGGCTCCTCACCCCTCACACTCGGGGTTCCCTCAGGGTAAATCCCAACATGGCTCCTCACCCCTCACACTCGGGGTTCCCCCCTCAGGGTAAATCCCAACATGGCTCCTCACCCCTCAGACCCGGGGTTCCCCCTCAGGGTAAATCCCAACATGGCTCCTCACCCCTCACACTCGGGGTTCCCTCAGGGTAAATCCCAACATGGCTCCTCACCCCTCAGACTCGGGGTTCCCCTCAGGGTAAATCCCAACATGGCTCCTCACCCCTCACACTCGGGGTTCCCTCAGGGTAAATCCCAACATGGCTCCTCACCCCTCACACTCGGGGTTCCTCAGGGTAAATCCCAACATGGCTCCTCACCCCTCACACTCGGGGTTCCCCTCAGGGTAAATCCCAACATGGCTCCTCACCCCTCACACTCGGGGTTCCCCCTCAGGGTAAATCCCAACATGGCTCCTCACCCCTCACACTCAGGGTTCCCGTCAGGGTAAATCCCAACATGGCTCCTCACCCCTCACACTCGGGGTTCCCC
Source organism: Cinclus cinclus (assembly GCF_963662255.1). NCBI lineage: Eukaryota > Metazoa > Chordata > Aves > Passeriformes > Cinclidae > Cinclus > Cinclus cinclus. Next base: position 34,768 of record NW_026912034.1, read on the forward strand.
CCTCAGGGTAAATCCCAACATGGCTCCTCACCCCTCACACTCGGGGTTCCCTCAGGGTAAATCCCAACATGGCTCCTCACCCCTCACACTCGGGGTTCCCCTCAGGGTAAATCCCAACATGGCTCCTCACCCCTCACACTCGGGGTTCCCTCAGGGTAAATCCCAACATGGCTCCTCACCCCTCACACTCGGGGTTCCCCCCTCAGGGTAAATCCCAACATGGCTCCTCACCCCTCACACTCGGGGTTCCCTCAGGGTAAATCCCAACATGGCTCCTCACCCCTCACACTCGGGGTTCCCCCCTCAGGGTAAATCCCAACATGGCTCCTCACCCCTCAGACTCGGGGTTCCCTCAGGGTAAATCCCAACATGGCTCCTCACCCCTCACACTCGGGGTTCCCTCAGGGTAAATCCCAACATGGCTCCTCACCCCTCACACTCGGGGTTCCCCTCAGGGTAAATCCCAACATGGCTCCACACCCCTCACACTCGGGGTTCCCTCGGTGTAAATCCCAACATGGCTCCTCACCCCTCACACTCGGGGTTCCCTCGGTGTAAATCCCAACATGGCTCCTCACCCCTCACACTCGGGGTTCCCTCAGGGTAAATCCCAACATGGCTCCTCACCCCTCACACTCGGGGTTCCCCTCAGGGTAAATCCCAACATGGCTCCTCACCCCTCAGACCCGGGGTTCCCCCTCAGGGTAAATCCCAACATGGCTCCTCACCCCTCACACTCGGGGTTCCCTCAGGGTAAATCCCAACATGGCTCCTCACCCCTCACACTCGGGGTTCCCCTCAGGGTAAATCCCAACATGGCTCCTCACCCCTCACACTCGGGGTTCCCCCTCAGGGTAAATCCCAACATGGCTCCTCACCCCTCACACTCGGGGTTCCCCTCAGGGTAAATCCCAACATGGCTCCTCACCCCTCACACTCGGGGTTCCCCCGTCAGGGTAAATCCCAACATGGCTCCTCACCCCTCACACTCGGGGTTCCCTCAGGGTAAATCCCAACATGGCTCCTCACCCCTCACACTCAGGGTTCCCCTCAGGGTAAATCCCAACATGGCTCCTCACCCCTCACACTCGGGGTTCCCCTCAGGGTAAATCCCAACATGGCTCCTCACCCCTCAGACCCGGGGTTCCCCTCAGGGTAAATCCCAACATGGCTCCTCACCCCTCACACTCGGGGTTCCCTCAGGGTAAATCCCAACATGGCTCCTCACCCCTCACAGACCCGGGGTTCCCCTCAGGGTAAATCCCAACATGGCTCCTCACCCCTCAGACCCGGGGTTCCCCCTCAGGGTAAATCCCAACATGGCTCCTCACCCCTCACACTCGGGGTCACACTCAGGGTAAATCCCAACATGGCTCCTCACCCCTCACACTCGGGGTTCCCTCAGGGTAAATCCAAAATGGCTCCTCACCCCTCACACTCGGGGTTCCCTCAGGGTAAATCCCAACATGGCTCCTCACCCCTCACACTCGGGGTTCCCTCAGGGTAAATCCCAACATGGCTCCTCACCCCTCACACTCGGGGTTCCCCTCAGGGTAAATCCCATCATGGCTCCTCACCCCTCACACTCGGGGTTCCCTCAGGGTAAATCCCAACATGGCTCCTCACCCCTAACACTTGGGGTTCCCTCAGGGTAAATCCCAACATGGCTCCTCACCCCTCACACTCGGGGTTCCCTCAGGGTAAATCCCAACATGGCTCCTCACCCCTCACACTCGGGGTTCCCCTCAGGGTAAATCCCAACATGGCTCCTCACCCCTCACACTCGGGGTTCCCCTCAGGGTAAATCCAAAATGGCTCCTCACCCCTCACACTCGGGGTTCCCCCTCAGGGTAAATCCCAACATGGCTCCTCACCCCTCACACTCGGGGTTCCCCTCAGGGTAAATCCCAACATGGCTCCTCACCCCTCACACTCGGGGTTCCCCTCAGGGTAAATCCAAAATGGCTCCTCACCCCTCACACTCGGGGTTCCCCCCTCAGTGTAAATCCAAAATGGCTCCTCACCCCTCACACTCGGGGTTCCCTCAGGGTAAATCCCAACATGGCTCCTCACCCCTCACACTCGGGGTTCCCTCAGGGTAAATCCCAACATGGCTCCTCACCCCTCACACTCGGGGTTCCCTCAGGGTAAATCCCAACATGGCTCCTCACCCCTCACACTCGGGGTTCCCCCTCAGGGTAAATCCCAACATGGCTCCTCACCCCTCACACTCGGGGTTCCCCCCTCAGTGTAAATCCAAAATGGCTCCTCACCCCTCACACTCGGGGTTCCCTCAGGGTAAATCCCAACATGGCTCCTCACCCCTCAGACTCGGGGTTCCCCTCAGGGTAAATCCAAAATGGCTCCTCACCCCTCACACTCGGGGTTCCCCCTCAGGGTAAATCCCAACATGGCTCCTCACCCCTCACACTCGGGGTTCCCCCCTCAGGGTAAATCCCAACATGGCTCCTCACCCCTCACACTCGGGGTTCCCTCAGGGTAAATCCCAACATGGCTCCTCACCCCTCACACTCGGGGTTCCCTCAGGGTAAATCCCAACATGGCTCCTCACCCCTCAGACCCGGGGTTCCCCCTCAGGGTAAATCCCAACATGGCTCCTCACCCCTCACACTCGGGGTTCCCTCAGGGTAAATCCCAACATGGCTCCTCACCCCTCACACTCGGGGTTCCCCCTCAGGGTAAATCCCAACATGGCTCCTCACCCCTCAGACCCGGGGTTCCCCCTCAGGGTAAATCCCAACATGGCTCCTCACCCCTCACACTCGGGGTTCCCTCAGGGTAAATCCCAACATGGCTCCTCACCCCTCACACTCGGGGTTCCCTCAGGGTAAATCCCAACATGGCTCCTCACCCCTCACACTCGGGGTTCCCCTCAGGGTAAATCCCAACATGGCTCCTCACCCCTCACACTCGGGGTTCCCCCTCAGGGTAAATCCCAACATGGCTCCTCACCCCTCACACTCAGGGTTCCCGTCAGGGTAAATCCCAACATGGCTCCTCACCCCTCACACTCGGGGTTCCCCCCTCAGGGTAAATCCCAACATGGCTCCTCACCCCTCACACTCGGGGTTCCCTCAGGGTAAATCCCAACATGGCTCCTCACCCCTCACACTCGGGGTTCCCCTCAGGGTAAATCCCAACATGGCTCCTCACCCCTCACACTCGGGGTTCCCTCAGGGTAAATCCCAACATGGCTCCTCACCCCTCACACTCGGGGTTCCCCTCAGGGTAAATCCCAACATGGCTCCTCACCCCTCAGAGTCGGGGTTCCCCCTCAGTGTAAATCCAAAATGGCTCCTCACCCCTCAGACTCGGGGTTCCCCTCAGGGTAAATCCCAACATGGCTCCTCACCCCTCACACTCGGGGTTCCCTCAGGGTAAATCCCAACATGGCTCCTCACCCCTCACACTCGGGGTTCCCTCAGGGTAAATCCCAACATGGCTCCTCACCCCTCACACTCGGGGTTCCCCCTCAGGGTAAATCCCAACATGGCTCCTCACCCCTCACACTCAGGGTTCCCCTCAGGGTAAATCCCAACATGGCTCCTCACCCCTCACACTCGGGGTTCCCCCTCAGGGTAAATCCCAACATGGCTCCTCACCCCTCAGACCCGGGGTTCCCCTCAGGGTAAATCCCAACATGGCTCCTCACCCCTCACACACGGGGTTCCCTCAGGGTAAATCCCATCATGGCTCCTCACCCCTCACACTCGGGGTTCCCCCCTCAGGGTAAATCCCAACATGGCTCCTCACCCCTCACACTCGGGGTTCCCCCCTCAGTGTAAATCCAAAATGGCTCCTCACCCCTCACACTCGGGGTTCCCCTCAGGGTAAATCCCAACATGGCTCCTCACCCCTCACACTCGGGGTTCCCTCAGGGTAAATCCCAACATGGCTCCTCACCCCTCACACTCGGGGTTCCCTCAGGGTAAATCCCAACATGGCTCCTCACCCCTCACACTCGGGGTCACACTCAGGGTAAATCCCAACATGGCTCCTCACCCCTCACACTCGGGGTCACACTCAGGGTAAATCCCAACATGGCTCCTCACCCCTCACACTCGGGGTTCCCTCAGGGTAAATCCCAACATGGCTCCTCCCCCCTCACACTCGGGGTTCCCCTCAGGGTAAATCCCAACATGGCTCCTCACCCCTCACACTCGGGGTTCCCCTCAGGGTAAATCCCAACATGGCTCCTCACCCCTCACACTCGGGGTTCCCCTCAGGGTAAATCCCATCATGGCTCCTCACCCCTCACACTCGGGGTTCCCTCAGGGTAAATCCCAACATGGCTCCTCACCCCTCACACTCGGGGTTCCCCTCAGGGTAAATCCCAACATGGCTCCTCACCCCTCACACTCGGGGTTCCCCCTCAGGGTAAATCCCATCATGGCTCCTCACCCCTCACACTCGGGGTTCCCCCCTCAGGGTAAATCCCAACATGGCTCCTCACCCCTCACACTCGGGGTTCCCTCAGGGTAAATCCCAACATGGCTCCTCCCCCCTCACACTCGGGGTTCCCCCTCAGGGTAAATCCCATCATGGCTCCTCACCCCTCACACTCGGGGTTCCCTCAGGGTAAATCCCATCATGGCTCCTCACCCCTCACACTCGGGGTTCCCTCAGGGTAAATCCCAACATGGCTCCTCACCCCTCACACTCGGGGTTCCCTCAGGGTAAATCCCAACATGGCTCCTCACCCCTCAGACTCGGGGTTCCCTCAGGGTAAATCCCAACATGGCTCCTCACCCCTCACACTCGGGGTTCCCCCTCAGGGTAAATCCCAACATGGCTCCTCACCCCTCACACTCGGGGTTCCCTCAGGGTAAATCCCAACATGGCTCCTCACCCCTCACACTCGGGGTTCCCTCAGGGTAAATCCCAACATGGCTCCTCACCCCTCACACTCGGGGTTCCCCTCAGGGTAAATCCCAACATGGCTCCTCACCCCTCACACTCGGGGTTCCCCTCAGGGTAAATCCCAACATGGCTCCTCACCCCTCACACTCGGGGTTCCCCTCAGGGTAAATCCCATCATGGCTCCTCACCCCTCACACTCGGGGTTCCCGCCTCAGGGTAAATCCCAACATGGCTCCTCACCCCTCACACTCGGGGTTCCCTCAGGGTAAATCCCAACATGGCTCCTCACCCCTCACACTCGGGGTTCCCCTCAGGGTAAATCCCATCATGGCTCCTCACCCCTCACACTCGGGGTTCCCTCAGGGTAAATCCCAACATGGCTCCTCACCCCTCACACTCGGGGTTCCCCCCTCAGGGTAAATCCCAACATGGCTCCTCACCCCTCACACTCGGGGTTCCCCTCAGGGTAAATCCCATCATGGCTCCTCACCCCTCACACTCGGGGTTCCCTCAGGGTAAATCCCAACATGGCTCCTCACCCCTCACACTCGGGGTTCCCTCAGGGTAAATCCCAACATGGCTCCTCACCCCTCACACTCGGGGTTCCCTCAGGGTAAATCCCAACATGGCTCCTCACCCCTCACACTCGGGGTTCCCCTCAGGGTAAATCCCATCATGGCTCCTCACCCCTCACACTCGGGGTTCCCTCAGGGTAAATCCCAACATGGCTCCTCACCCCTCACACTCGGGGTCACACTCAGGGTAAATCCCAACATGGCTCCTCACCCCTCACACTCGGGGTTCCCTCAGGGTAAATCCCAACATGGCTCCTCACCCCTCACACTCGGGGTTACCCTCAGGGTAAATCCCATCATGGCTCCTCACCCCTCACACTCGGGGTTCCCTCAGGGTAAATCCCAACATGGCTCCTCACCCCTCACACTCGGGGTTCCCCCTCAGGGTAAATCCCAACATGGCTCCTCACCCCTCACACTCGGGGTTCCCTCAGGGTAAATCCAACATGGCTCCTCACCCCTCACACTCGGGGTTCCCCTCAGGGTAAATCCCAACATGGCTCCTCACCCCTCACACTCGGGGTTCCCTCAGGGTAAATCCCAACATGGCTCCTCACCGCTCACACTCAGGGTTCCCCCTCAGGGTAAATCCCAACATGGCTCCTCACCCCTCACACTCGGGGTTCCCTCAGGGTAAATCCCATCATGGCTCCTCACCCCTCACACCCGGGGTTCCCCCTCAGGGTAAATCCCAACATGGCTCCTCACCCCTCACACTCAGGGTTCCCCCTCAGGGTAAATCCCAACATGGCTCCTCACCCCTCACACTCGGGGTTCCCTCAGGGTAAATGCCAACATGGCTCCTCACCCCTCACACTCGGGGTTCCCCTCAGGGTAAATCCCAACATGGCTCCTCACCCCTCAGACCCGGGGTTCCCCCTCAGGGTAAATCCCAACATGGCTCCTCACCCCTCACACTCGGGGTTCCCCTCAGGGTAAATCCCAACATGGCTCCTCACCCCTCACACTCGGGGTTCCCTCAGGGTAAATCCCAACATGGCTCCTCCCCCCTCACACTCGGGGTTCCCCTCAGGGTAAATCCCAACATGGCTCCTCACCCCTCACACTCGGGGTTCCCTCAGGGTAAATCCCAACATGGCTCCTCACCCCTCACACTCGGGGTTCCCTCAGGGTAAATCCCATCATGGCTCCTCACCCCTCACACTCGGGGTTCCCTCAGGGTAAATCCCAACATGGCTCCTCACCCCTCACACTCGGGGTTCCCCTCAGGGTAAATCCCATCATGGCTCCTCACCCCTCACACTCGGGGTTCCCCCTCAGGGTAAATCCCAACATGGCTCCTCACCCCTCACACTCGGGGTTCCCTCAGGGTAAATCCCAACATGGCTCCTCACCCCTCACACTCGGGGTTCCCCCCTCAGGGTAAATCCCAACATGGCTCCTCACCCCTCACACTCGGGGTTCCCCTCAGGGTAAATCCCATCATGGCTCCTCACCCCTCACACTCGGGGTTCCCTCAGGGTAAATCCCAACATGGCTCCTCACCCCTCACACTCGGGGTTCCCTCAGGGTAAATCCCAACATGGCTCCTCACCCCTCACACTCGGGGTTCCCTCAGGGTAAATCCCAACATGGCTCCTCACCCCTCACACTCGGGGTTCCCCTCAGGGTAGATCCCAACATGGCTCCTCACCCCTCACACTCGGGGTTCCCTCAGGGTAAATCCCAACATGGCTCCTCACCCCTCACACTCGGGGTTCCCCTCAGGGTAAATCCCAACATGGCTCCTCACCCCTCACACTCGGGGTTCCCCTCAGGGTAAATCCCATCATGGCTCCTCACCCCTCACACTCGGGGTTCCCTCAGGGTAAATCCCAACATGGCTCCTCACCCCTCACACTCGGGGTTCCCCCTCAGGGTAAATCCCAACATGGCTCCTCACCCCTCACACTCGGGGTTCCCTCAGGGTAAATCCCAACATGGCTCCTCACCCCTCACACTCGGGGTTCCCCTCAGGGTAAATCCCATCATGGCTCCTCACCCCTCACACTCGGGGTTCCCTCAGGGTAAATCCCAACATGGCTCCTCACCCCTCACACTCGGGGTTCCCTCAGGGTAAATCCCAACATGGCTCCTCACCCCTCACACTCGGGGTTCCCCCTCAGGGTAAATCCCATCGTGGCTCCTCACCCCTCACACTCGGGGTTCCCCCCTCAGGGTAAATCCCAACATGGCTCCTCACCCCTCACACTCGGGGTTCCCCCCTCAGGGTAAATCCAAAATGGCTCCTCACCCCTCACACTCGGGGTTCCCCCTCAGGGTAAATCCCAACATGGCTCCTCACCCCTCACACTCGGGGTCACACTCAGGGTAAATCCCAACATGGCTCCTCACCCCTCACACTCGGGGTTCCCCTCAGGGTAAATCCCAACATGGCTCCTCACCCCTCACACTCGGGGTTCCCCCTCAGGGTAAATCCCATCATGGCTCCTCACCCCTCACACTCGGGGTTCCCCTCAGGGTAAATCCCAACATGGCTCCTCACCCCTCACACTCGGGGTTCCCTCAGGGTAAATCCCAACATGGCTCCTCACCCCTCACACTCGGGGTTCCCCCCTCAGGGTAAATCCCAACATGGCTCCTCACCCCTCACACTCGGGGTTCCCTCAGGGTAAATCCCAACATGGCTCCTCACCCCTCACACTCAGGGTTCCCCCTCAGGGTAAATCCCAACATGGCTCCTCACCCCTCACACTCGGGGTTCCCTCAGGGTAAATCCCAACATGGCTCCTCACCCCTCACACTCGGGGTTCCCCTCAGGGTAAATCCCAACATGGCTCCTCACCCCTCACACTCGGGGTTCCCCCTCAGGGTAAATCCCATCATGGCTCCTCACCCCTCACACTCGGGGTTCCCCTCAGGGTAAATCCCAACATGGCTCCTCACCCCTCACACTCGGGGTTCCCTCAGGGTAAATCCCAACATGGCTCCTCACCCCTCACACTCGGGGTTCCCTCGGTGTAAATCCCAACATGGCTCCTCACCCCTCACACTCGGGGTTCCCCTCAGGGTAAATCCCAACATGGCTCCTCACCCCTCACACTCGGGGTTCCCCCCTCAGGGTAAATCCCATCATGGCTCCTCACCCCTCACACTCGGGGTTCCCTCAGGGTAAATCCCAACATGGCTCCTCACCCCTCACACTCGGGGTTCCCTCAGGGTAAATCCCAACATGGCTCCTCACCCCTCACACTCGGGGTTCCCCTCAGGGTAGATCCCAACATGGCTCCTCACCCCTCACACTCGGGGTTCCCTCAGGGTAAATCCCAACATGGCTCCTCACCCCTCACACTCGGGGTTCCCCTCAGGGTAAATCCCAACATGGCTCCTCACCCCTCACACTCGGGGTTCCCCTCAGGGTAAATCCCATCATGGCTCCTCACCCCTCACACTCGGGGTTCCCTCAGGGTAAATCCCAACATGGCTCCTCACCCCTCACACTCGGGGTTCCCCCTCAGGGTAAATCCCAACATGGCTCCTCACCCCTCACACTCGGGGTTCCCTCAGGGTAAATCCCAACATGGCTCCTCACCCCTCACACTCGGGGTTCCCCTCAGGGTAAATCCCATCATGGCTCCTCACCCCTCACACTCGGGGTTCCCTCAGGGTAAATCCCAACATGGCTCCTCACCCCTCACACTCGGGGTTCCCTCAGGGTAAATCCCAACATGGCTCCTCACCCCTCACACTCGGGGTTCCCCCTCAGGGTAAATCCCATCATGGCTCCTCACCCCTCACACTCGGGGTTCCCCCCTCAGGGTAAATCCCAACATGGCTCCTCACCCCTCACACTCGGGGTTCCCCCCTCAGGGTAAATCCAAAATGGCTCCTCACCCCTCACACTCGGGGTTCCCTCAGGGTAAATCCAACATGGCTCCTCACCCCTCACACTCGGGGTTCCCCCTCAGGGTAAATCCCAACATGGCTCCTCACCCCTCACACTCGGGGTCACACTCAGGGTAAATCCCAACATGGCTCCTCACCCCTCACACTCGGGGTTCCCTCAGGGTAAATCCCAACATGGCTCCTCACCCCTCACACTCGGGGTTCCCCTCAGGGTAAATCCCAACATGGCTCCTCACCCCTCACACTCGGGGTTCCCCCTCAGGGTAAATCCCATCATGGCTCCTCACCCCTCACACTCGGGGTTCCCTCAGGGTAAATCCCAACATGGCTCCTCACCCCTCACACTCGGGGTTCCCCTCAGGGTAAATCCCAACATGGCTCCTCACCCTCACACTCGGGGTTCCCTCAGGGTAAATCCCAACATGGCTCCTCACCCCTCACACTCGGGGTTCCCCCCTCAGGGTAAATCCCAACATGGCTCCTCACCCCTCACACTCGGGGTTCCCTCAGGGTAAATCCCAACATGGCTCCTCACCCCTCACACTCAGGGTTCCCCCTCAGGGTAAATCCCAACATGGCTCCTCACCCCTCACACTCGGGGTTCCCTCAGGGTAAATCCCAACATGGCTCCTCACCCCTCACACTCGGGGTTCCCTCAGGGTAAATCCCAACATGGCTCCTCACCCCTCACACTCGGGGTTCCCCCTCAGGGTAAATCCCATCATGGCTCCTCACCCCTCACACTCGGGGTTCCCCTCAGGGTAAATCCCAACATGGCTCCTCACCCCTCACACTCGGGGTTCCCTCAGGGTAAATCCCAACATGGCTCCTCACCCCTCACACTCGGGGTTCCCTCGGTGTAAATCCCAACATGGCTCCTCACCCCTCACACTCGGGGTTCCCCCCTCAGGGTAAATCCCATCATGGCTCCTCACCCCTCACACTCGGGGTTCCCTCAGGGTAAATCCCAACATGGCTCCTCACCCCTCACACTCGGGGTTCCCCCTCAGGGTAAATACCATCATGGCTCCTCACCCCTCACACTCGGGGTTCCCCTCAGGGTAAATCCCAACATGGCTCCTCACCCCTCACACTCGGGGTTCCCTCAGGTTAAATCCCAACATGGCTCCTCACCCCTCACACTCGGGGTTCCCCCTCAGGGTAAATCCCATCATGGCTCCTCACCCCTCACACTCGGGGTTCCCCCCTCAGGGTAAATCCCAACATGGCTCCTCACCCCTCACACTCGGGGTTCCCCCCTCAGGGTAAATCCAAAATGGCTCCTCACCCCTCACACTCGGGGTTCCCCCTCAGGGTAAATCCCAACATGGCTCCTCACCCCTCACACTCGGGGTCACACTCAGGGTAAATCCCAACATGGCTCCTCACCCCTCACACTCGGGGTTCCCTCAGGGTAAATCCCAACATGGCTCCTCACCCCTCACACTCGGGGTTACCCTCAGGGTAAATCCCAACATGGCTCCTCACCCCTCACACTCGGGGTTCCCCCTCAGGGTAAATCCCATCATGGCTCCTCACCCCTCACACTCGGGGTTCCCCTCAGGGTAAATCCCAACATGGCTCCTCACCCCTCACACTCGGGGTTCCCTCAGGGTAAATCCCAACATGGCTCCTCACCCCTCACACTCGGGGTTCCCCCCTCAGGGTAAATCCCAACATGGCTCCTCACCCCTCACACTCGGGGTTCCCTCAGGGTAAATCCCAACATGGCTCCTCACCCCTCACACTCAGGGTTCCCCCTCAGGGTAAATCCCAACATGGCTCCTCACCCCTCACACTCGGGGTTCCCTCAGGGTAAATCCCAACATGGCTCCTCACCCCTCACACTCGGGGTTCCCCTCAGGGTAAATCCCAACATGGCTCCTCACCCCTCACACTCGGGGTTCCCCCTCAGGGTAAATCCCATCATGGCTCCTCACCCCTCACACTCGGGGTTCCCCTCAGGGTAAATCCCAACATGGCTCCTCACCCCTCACACTCGGGGTTCCCTCAGGGTAAATCCCAACATGGCTCCTCACCCCTCACACTCGGGGTTCCCTCAGGGTAAATCCCAACATGGCTCCTCACCCCTCACACTCGGGGTTCCCTCAGGGTAAATCCCAACATGGCTCCTCACCCCTCACACTCGGGGTTCCCTCGGTGTAAATCCCAACATGGCTCCTCACCCCTCACACTCGGGGTTCCCCTCAGGGTAAATCCCAACATGGCTCCCTCACCCCTCACACTCGGGGTTCCCCCCTCAGGGTAAATCCCATCATGGCTCCTCACCCCTCACACTCGGGGTTCCCTCAGGGTAAATCCCAACATGGCTCCTCACCCCTCACACTCGGGGTTCCCTCAGGGTAAATCCCAACATGGCTCCTCACCCCTCACACTCGGGGTTCCCCTCAGGGTAGATCCCAACATGGCTCCTCACCCCTCACACTCGGGGTTCCCTCAGGGTAAATCCCAACATGGCTCCTCACCCCTCACACTCGGGGTTCCCCTCAGGGTAAATCCCAACATGGCTCCTCACCCCTCACACTCGGGGTTCCCCTCAGGGTAAATCCCATCATGGCTCCTCACCCCTCACACTCGGGGTTCCCCTCAGGGTAAATCCCATCATGGCTCCTCACCCCTCACACTCGGGGTTCCCTCAGGGTAAATCCCAACATGGCTCCTCACCCCTCACACTCGGGGTTCCCTCAGGGTAAATCCCAACATGGCTCCTCACCCCTCACACTCGGGGTTCCCTCAGGGTAAATCCCAACATGGCTCCTCACCCCTCACACTCGGGGTTCCCCTCAGGGTAAATCCCATCATGGCTCCTCACCCCTCACACTCGGGGTTCCCTCAGGGTAAATCCCAACATGGCTCCTCACCCCTCACACTCGGGGTTCCCTCAGGGTAAATCCCAACATGGCTCCTCACCCCTCACACTCGGGGTTCCCCCTCAGGGTAAATCCCATCATGGCTCCTCACCCCTCACACTCGGGGTTCCCCCCTCAGGGTAAATCCCAACATGGCTCCTCACCCCTCACACTCGGGGTTCCCCCCTCAGGGTAAATCCAAAATGGCTCCTCACCCCTCACACTCGGGGTTCCCTCAGGGTAAATCCAACATGGCTCCTCACCCCTCACACTCGGGGTTCCCCCTCAGGGTAAATCCCAACATGGCTCCTCACCCCTCACACTCGGGGTTCCCTCAGGGTAAATCCCAACATGGCTCCTCACCCCTCACACTCGGGGTTCCCTCAGGGTAAATCCCATCATGGCTCCTCACCCCTCACACTCGGGGTTCCCCTCAGGGTAAATCCCATCATGGCTCCTCACCCCTCACACTCGGGGTTCCCTCAGGGTAAATCCAACATGGCTCCTCACCCCTCACACTCGGGGTTCCCTCAGGGTAAATCCCAACATGGCTCCTCACCCCTCACACTCGGGGTTCCCCCTCAGGGTAAATCCCATCATGGCTCCTCACCCCTCACACTCGGGGTTCCCCCTCAGGGTAAATCCCAACATGGCTCCTCACCCCTCACACTCGGGGTTCCCCCTCAGGGTAAATCCAAAATGGCTCCTCACCCCTCACACTCGGGTTCCCTCAGGGTAAATCCAACATGGCTCCTCACCCCTCACACTCGGGGTTCCCCTCAGGGTAAATCCCAACATGGCTCCTCACCCCTCACACTCGGGGTCACACTCAGGGTAAATCCCAACATGGCTCCTCACCCCTCACACTCGGGGTTCCCTCAGGGTAAATCCCAACATGGCTCCTCACCCCTCACACTCGGGGTTCCCCTCAGGGTAAATCCCAACATGGCTCCTCACCCCTCACACTCGGGGTTCCCCCTCAGGGTAAATCCCATCATGGCTCCTCACCCCTCACACTCGGGGTTCCCCTCAGGGTAAATCCCAACATGGCTCCTCACCCCTCACACTCGGGGTTCCCTCAGGGTAAATCCCAACATGGCTCCTCACCCCTCACACTCGGGGTTCCCTCGGTGTAAATCCCAACATGGCTCCTCACCCCTCACACTCGGGGTTCCCCCCTCAGGGTAAATCCCATCATGGCTCCTCACCCCTCACACTCGGGGTTCCCTCAGGGTAAATCCCAACATGGCTCCTCACCCCTCACACTCGGGGTTCCCCCTCAGGGGAAATCCCATCATGGCTCCTCACCCCTCACACTCGGGGTTCCCCTCAGGGTAAATCCCAACATGGCTCCTCACCCCTCACACTCGGGGTTCCCTCAGGGTAAATCCCAACATGGCTCCTCACCCCTCACACTCGGGGTTCCCTCAGGGTAAATCCCAACATGGCTCCTCACCCCTCACACTCGGGGTTCCCCTCAGGGTAAATCCCAACATGGCTCCTCACCCCTCACACTCGGGGTTCCCCCTCAGGGTAAATCCCATCATGGCTCCTCACCCCTCACACTCGGGGTTCCCCTCAGGGTAAATCCCAACATGGCTCCTCACCCCTCACACTCGGGGTTCCCCCTCAGGGTAAATCCCAACATGGCTCCTCACCCCTCACACTCGGGGTTCCCCCTCAGGGTAAATCCCAACATGGCTCCTCACCCCTCACACTCGGGGTTCCCCCTCAGGGTAAATCCCAACATGGCTCCTCACCCCTCACACTCGGGGTTCCCTCAGGGTAAATCCCAACATGGCTCCTCACCCCTCACACTCGGGGTTCCCTCAGGGTAAATCCCAACATGGCTCCTCACCCCTCACACTCGGGGTTCCCCCTCAGGGTAAATCCCAACATGGCTCCTCACCCCTCACACTCGGGGTTCCCTCAGGGTAAATCCCAACATGGCTCCTCACCCCTCACACTCGGGGTTCCCCCTCAGGGTAAATCCCAACATGGCTCCTCACCCCTCACACTCGGGGTTCCCTCAGGGTAAATCCCAACATGGCTCCTCACCCCTCACACTCAGGGTTTCCCCCTCAGGGTAAATCCCAACATGGCTCCTCACCCCTCACACTCGGGGTTCCCCTCAGGGTAAATCCCAACATGGCTCCTCACCCCTCACACTCGGGGTTCCCCTCAGGGTAAATCCCAACATGGCTCCTCACCCCTCACACTCGGGGTTCCCCCTCAGGGTAAATCCCATCATGGCTCCTCACCCCTCACACTCGGGGTTCCCCCTCAGGGTAAATCCCAACATGGCTCCTCACCCCTCACACTCAGGGTTCCCCTCAGGGTAAATCCCAACATGGCTCCTCACCCCTCAGACCCGGGGTCCCCCCTCAGGGTAAATCCCAACATGGCTCCTCACCCCTCACACTCAGGGTTCCCCTCAGGGTAAATCCCAACATGGCTCCTCACCCCTCACACTCGGGGTTCCCCCTCAGGGTAAATCCCATCATGGCTCCTCACCCTCACACTCGGGGTTCCCTCAGGGTAAATCCCAACATGGCTCCTCACCCCTCACACTCGGGTTCCCTCAGGGTAAATCCCAACATGGCTCCTCACCCCTCACACTCGGGGTTCCCTCGGTGTAAATCCCAACATGGCTCCTCACCCCTCACACTCGGGGTTCCCCCCTCAGGGTAAATCCCATCATGGCTCCTCACCCCTCACACTCGGGGTTCCCTCAGGGTAAATCCCAACATGGCTCCTCACCCCTCACACTCGGGGTTCCCCCCTCAGTGTAAATCCAAAATGGCTCCTCACTTTCGGGGTCCCCCCCTCAGCTTTTCCCGCCTTCCCCTCAGCCCCGGGGTTTCCTCCCCCGCCCCTCAGATTTTCCCGCCGGCGGGAAAAGCCTCGGGAGGCTCCGATCCCGTCAGGGAAAAATCCAAGATGGCGCCTCAGGATCGGGGTCCCCCCTCAGGGTCGGGAACGCGAGGTAGGGAAAATAAATTAAATATAATTTTATATAAAAAAAAATCCTCCTAATTCCCAAATTTCTTCCCGGAATTCACAAAAAAAAAAAAAAAAAAAGAAAAAGTCCCAAATTCCCACAAATTCCCCAAATACCCAAATTTTCCCCAAGCAATTATAAAAATCCCCAATACCCCAATTTTTCCCCCCAAAAGTCTACCAAAAAATCCTCAAAATTCCCTCCCAAAAGTCCCGAAAGTCCCAATTTTTTTCCCCCAAAATTCCACAAAAAATCCCCATAATTCCTCTCCAAAACCCATTAAATGCTCCCCAAAAATCCCCAAAATTATCTCCAAAAAATCTCCATAATCCAAATTTTTCCCCCTATATTTCAAAAAAAAAAATCCCGACCCAAAATTCCCATAAAAAACCCCAACATTCCCACAAAAACCCCCAATATGCCCCCCAAAAATCCGAATTATTTTCCCCAAAATTCCTCTAAAAAATCCCCAAATTTCCCAATTTTTCCCCCAATAATTCCCCGAAAGAAACCCCAAAAATTCCCGAAAAAATGCCAAAAATTCCCCCCAAAAACCCCAAAATTCCCATTTTTTCCCCGAAAAAACCCTAAAATTCCCATTTTCCCCCCATAATTCTCAAAAAATCCTAAAAATTCGCAAACAAATCCCCAAAAAGTCCCAAAAATTCCCCAAAATTCCCCCAAAAAAATCCCAAAAAAGTCCCCCCCAAAAATACCAAAATTCCCAGATTTTTCCCATTGAAATTCCCCAAAAAAATCTCCAAAAATTCCCCAAAAAATCCCCAAAATTTCCCAATTGCCAAAAAAATCCCCCCAAAATTCCCCCGAAAACACCAAAAATTCCCCGATTTTTCCCATTGAAATTCCCCCTAAAATCCCCAAAAATAAAAATAAAAAATTCCCTAAAAATTCAAAAATATCCCCCCAAAATTCCCAAAAAAATCCAAAAATTCTCAGATTTTTCCCAGTGAAATTCCCCAAAAATTCCCCAAAAAATCTCCAAAAATTGCCCAAAAAATCCCCAAAAATTCTGAAAAAAATCCCCCCAAATATACCAAAAATTCCCAGATTTTCCCATTGAAATTCTCCAGAAATTCCCCAAAAAATCTCAAAAAA
>NW_026912035.1:0-62000 GCF_963662255.1 Cinclus cinclus
ATTAGTGGCAGGTGTTCCATGATGAAACCTACTAAGGCTGTGTTCCTGTGAAATAATTTCCTGCTGGAAGAGCTCAGTTCATATAAAAAATCTCCAGTCTGTACAGAAAGCTTCACTCTCCAGTACTGAATTGCAACCCAAGGCTCTTACAAGGGTTGCTTCTGATCAACAGTTCATGGATTCCACAACAGACTGTTAACAATGCAGCAGTAATGTGTCTAAAAATCAGTGTGAGCACTGGAAGTGAAACCAAAGAACGGAAAGCACACATTCTGTAAAGAAACCCCAAACCAACAAAAATCCTATTCTTCAATTCAGGACCTAGCATGCTGTGCAGCAACTGCTGGCACATGCAAAGGTCTGTACTCAGGGAAATGGCTCTCTGACCAGCACAGATTAGACTGCTCTATCTAAAAAACATTCCACAACTACAAGAAGTATTTTCCAGATATTTTCCATAATCTTCCAGATTCAGTGTGGACACAGGTAGCAGAACTTCACCTTAACTTCATATTCACCTGAATGTACAACTGAAACTGAAGACATTCTTTACTTCCTCTAAATTAAAAGAACTGCTAAAACTGTAAGTACTACCCTCTTAAACACTGCCTAAGACAAGTTTTGTTTTGGAAATGTCTGGCATTCAAGGATCCAGTCATGTGGGTGAAAGCACAGCTTGGTGCAAAATGAAGAAAGCATCACCTGCAGCAAATACCAGCCGTTCCATTTTGAACTTCATGAATCCACGGACTCTGTGCACTCTTCAGTGCCAGATCTCACATTGTGTATCTGCACAAAACAGTTCTGGCACCACGTTTGTTTATGTAAGTGAACCAGAGAAAAACAATCCCACATCCTGCAAGCATTGACAAAGTGCATTTAAATGCCCCGCTCCATTCTCTCCACTCAAATAGAGAAGTGATTAAGTATCACACACACCCATTTCCCCTTCTAAGGATAATTAAGGCATGTTTCTGCTCTTCATTCCATATACATGGGGCAGTCTCTCACATCTCTCCTGCTGCTAGCTCTGCTATACTATCAAGAAGTCTCTTGCACCAAGCACAGGGGAGCAGGGCAAATTGGTTTTATTCTGAGTGGATGCCCTGCTTGCATTTCAAAGACAGATCTTTCAAACATTTGAATGCTTCAGGCTGAACTGGAAGACAGCTGTACAACATCTTCAAGTCAGTGATAACACAATACTCGTTTGGTACATATTTTTCTCCTTTCCCTTCATTTAATACAAAATCTTTTATTCAAGGCAGTTCAAAGCATAGGGGCTACTAAGATCATATGAGAAATTTCATCTCGAAGATACAACTTTGTTGGGTTTTGTTGGGATTTTTTTTTTTTCCCCAGTTCACAGAAACAGCACTTGAAATACGGAAAGAGCATGTAAAGAAGTTGCTGCAATTACTCCCGTGCTTGGACCTCTGGGTTTTTTTTAAGAAATAGTGTGAAATTAAATGCAATATCTAATCTCTGAAGTAGCAGCATTGAACTTCCTACATATTTTTAAGGTAAGGACAAGTGGGAATGATGAATGCAAAATGTATTTCACCATTTAAAACTTTTACAGCCAGCATAATGTAAAAAGTACTAAGAGCAGAGACTGAGAAGGTCTTGTAAAGCACACTCCCAAACACCATGACACTGTTTGTGTTAGCAGAGTATTTCCAGAAACTTTCTCCTTCCAAAGTAAATGCAGATTTATTAAAGGTGGAAAAAGTATTTTGGTTTATTTTCTGCTCTGAGTTGAAATATTATTATTATTTAAAACATACTAGGAAAGCATGTCTGCTTTACATACCGAGACCAAAATCCTTAAAATTAAACCATTAAAATTAGATGACCATTGAATAAAGGATTTTAAAAAAACCCTTTACATCATCCAGTTTCCCCTAATAACAACAAATTAAAACATGTAAATTATTTGAAGATTAGGAAGGTATCCACCATTTTGCATCTGAGTAACCTACCAAACAAAATACAGTATTTACAGAATTAATTTGATGGGAATGGCACTAAGAAGCTTCCTTGCAAAAATAATAGGAAATATTATTCTCTTCATTAATGCAATTAAAATATGCATTTTACTTCAAAGTTAAAATGCATTTACTTTAAAGTTTCCAACTAACTTCTAAATGCAGGATATTTACTAATCAACGTGTTCACTCCCCAAAGAAGTAGCTAAAACAGATCAGTATAGAATGGTGCATTTTCACCAGAGTTTCTCTTTTTGCATGTTTTTTAAAAAGATAATTCAGGGATTTTTTTGAGAAAATAAACAGTCTTGCAAGGAATATAACACATACAAGTATTTTTTGGTTCTCTTTATAAGGACACTAAGTTCCAAGAGTAGTGTTTTATCCCACGAGAGAATTTTCTTTCCATGAACTTCTGTCCAGTTTCTTTCACTTAAGCTTTGCAGCTCTTTCAAAATGATAAAGGTGGAATACATTTGGTCATTTTCTGACAGAACTTTGCATGTAAGTTCTCAGAACAATATTTGTGCAAAAATATCCCATATCTACCAAACATATTCCAAAATCCACATGAAAAAGACCAGAAAAAAATCAGTATTTCTATATTTAAAGATCAGACGATCTTCCAAATTACCTCAGGGGTCCCATGAATTTGATTCCAGCTTTTTAAAGGTCAAGGGCAGGATCCTTACAACACTAAACACTATTGCACCATAGACTCAACTTCCCCACAACTCACCTTAGATTCCAGAAGTCTGAGAAAGCAGAAAACCAGGGTCAAAATTATTTCTGAAGCAGACTTCACATAACAGAAAAAATTATATCCAACAAGACTGTTTGAATTAGTTGCCACAAGTCTTTAAAATGTGCATTCATTCCTACTACAGTGTTCTTTGTCCTTTATTGGGAAGGATAACTGCTTTCAGAGAAAGATTACCCACCAGATGGAAAATGTCCATTTTTTTCTCCTATCAGCCCATCCCCATGACCAGAACCCTTATCAGTGTGTTAGGTTTAAAAGCAGGTGCTGATGCAATCATTAGTTGATGTTAATTCAGCCACTACTAATCTCTAGCAATCACTAATCAGCACAGCAAGGACTTTCTCTGAAAATTCCCAGTCAAGCTGCACATAAATAAGGAAAGCCAAGGACAGGAATCAGAAGGAAGAGCTCAGTAATCCCAGTCAGTCTTTAAATAAAGACATCATAGCAAAGGAGAATTTTTAAGATTTTTGAAGAAGGAAATGTAAAGTCTTTAGGAGAACACGACTGTTCAGACATACAAAGAGCTAAGCACAGCAGCACAGGTGAAGTGACAGACTGAATGATGGAAAAGTGAGATGAGCCCCAACACTGAGGTGAACACAAACAGGAGGCAGTCATGCTAAAATACAAAAGTTGCTTGTGTTTTGGTCAGCAGAGAAACAGTTAGGTACAAACATGAGACAGCACGAACCAAGTAGAGCTACATCAGGTCTGTACAGCAACAGCACAAACACAGGCAGGACAAGATCATATTGGCACACAGAGAAAACAGGTTACAAAGATGTGAGAGGTGGAGCCCCAGCTGCATAAATTGCATACTTACCTGGACTAGAATGCATACATTCTAATAGTTCTTTCTTGTGGTTTTGTCAAATTGTCTTCATCTCTGGCAGTATCCCATGGAGTTTCTTACCTGCACCAGAGCAACTCCCTCCAATTTTCAGTTTAGAGCTAAAAACAGAAGCATAAACAGCCAGAAGCAACAAGCCTTCAGACAATCCTCAAGCCAACAAACTGAAATTAGTTGCGAATTAAAAACTGCTTAGCATTGAGGCATATTTTTTGCCATTATAGGCCTATACCTAATGATAGGCAGTATTACTTTTAGCTTCATCTTCCAGAGGTAAGAATTACCTGATACAGTTTGGTTCAATGCTGTAACTAACCTCGAGTTCCTATTGCTTTTGATTCCTACTGAAAGTGACAAAGAAAAAAATGACTGGCTTTCTGGGGCTAATTTTGCCTTTTAAGATTTAAACCAGTGATTATGGCTGACAGTATATACAAAAGCTCAGAGATGAAGCGGCTGACTGAATTCCACTTTACACATGATAGCAAGAAACTACCTAGCCACTAAGAGCCAGTCTCTGATGTGCTAAAAGAATCAACAACTTAACAGTTTGTTTGTTTGTTTGGTGGTTTTGGATTTTTTTGTTGTTGCTTTTGTGTTTTGGTTTGGTTTTTTTTAAAAGCCACTCAAATAGCAACAGCAGCATCAGGTTCACATTTAGGGCCATGAAAAATATGGATATTTTGGTCAAGTCTTGCAAAGGTTTGCATGCAGGCTTGAACGACCACACCAAGATCCAGCCTATTAAGAGGAGACTGTCGTAATAGTTAACCCCTAATATGAGACTTCTGAGGTCAGAGTGACATCACTTATATTTGCATCTACTTCACTACCCCCTATTCCATTTAACTTGTTAATGAGGAGCAGTTAAAGCGGATCTTTATTTTGCTCAGAGATCGGATTTGAGAACTGACATGGACCACTTTGCCTCTGTTACAGGAGAAATCATAAAAATGAAATCAAGCCAAATTTGACACAACAGAAAGACCCCAGGTGGAAGAGGTACTTCCCACTCTAGGTGTTCTATATAAGTATCTTTGTGCTAGTTACCAGGTGGCAACAAAATTAAGACAATGTAATTTTTTAAAATGCTGACAAGTTATGGCAAATACATAAACAAATTTCATCATTCATTCATATTTCTCACACTAAGAATACAAAGTCAACAAGCAAAGTTCTTTCTGGGCTGCTAAAATCTACACAGTATTTTGATTAAACTAAAAACATGACCAGAATTCATAATCAAGTGGATGCATGAATGGCAATTAGTGATAACTTAAGAGGGAAAAAAGCTGTTGTGATTTACATTTCGATGTAGCTGTGCAAGCTATTATCCTTCTCTTTGAAAATTCTGTATGTATGTTTCACTTCGATACAAGGAAGCGTAAATCCTTGTACTTGAGGGAGATTATCCACCTAATGTAAAAAATCTACACAAAAAGAAGTGTTCATGGGTCTGGAGCCCATGGAGTACCAGAAGTCTCACCAGTGGAACAAAGCATTAAAACTGTAGCTCATGAAGAAAGCATACAGGGGTTATGCTGTACAAGCAAATCCAACATGAAAGTTCAAGGAAGTTACAGATTTGTAAACTCAAAAATCTTCAGGTTGTTTGTAAAGATGTCCATGCTACAGCAACACTAACTAATTCAGGCAGGTTATTACCCTGCAGTATCAATATGATGGAGAATTCTGTTCTCCTTTTCTACTCACCTAAAAAGACTACATTAGTAAGTTGGAAAAAAAGATCTGTAAAAGTTAAATCTGTAAAAGTTCTAACATGAAAGCATTAACATCAGAGAAATTTCTATTCAAAACTGTGCAACAGTGAAATGTCACAGGTTTAAGATCAGATCTTTAAGAAACTTCAAGAAATGAGTTGACCAAAATGTCAAGTTCAATCTGAATTTTTAGTCTTTAAATGAATGCTCTCCCATAGCTGGACTAAGACTCCAGCTAAACTTGTCCTAGGAGCACTAAGTGTTGTTTGTCCTTTCCTTACTGCCACAGAGAAGCCCACTTTGAGACTTGTGCTTTTATGCGACAAAGGGGCACATCTGCTGCAGAACAAACAGAAATCCCTAAACCAAGAGACCTTATAAATCTTACTGGTTTATCTTTTTATATGGAACACTTGCATTCTCTTAGTAAGTCCTTCCCAAGAAAATAGAAAGCATGTCACACTGTTTTAGCAATCCTTTATTGAAGATAACAAGTTGGTTATGTTCACTGTATTGTATGAAACATCACAATATCATACTGGGAAGGTACTATCAGTACAGGGTTGGACCAGAGCGGACAGTCTGAACAATAAACCATTTTGCATTCTTCATTCCCTATCTTTTAACAACCCCAAAAAAACCAGTAAAGGGACAAATACCTGTTAACATCATCATTTAAAACACTTTAACTTACAAGGCTAAAATCTAATGAATAAATAAAATATACTGTGGCAATAATCCTCTCTAGATCAAAAAAAAAAAAAAAGAGGAGAAAAAAAAGAAAAAAAATCAGATACACAGTGAATCAAAACGACTGGAAAAGCTGGCCTTCGGCATCAGTATGAAAGAGCGTGTGGTTTTTACAGACTCACCATGGGAATAAAGTTACAGAAAAATACCATGAATTTAATTTCACACAAAACCAGTTGATGACTGTCATTAGCTTAAAACTACACACAAGGGCAATTACATCCTCGCTGAAACACAGTTTAAACAAATAGGAAAATGTTTACAAGGCATCCACAGCATGTAAATCATGTACAGATGGATACATTCATTGTTTCCCCTCCCCAATAGCTTTTATTTTAGATAAATATTTTACTCTTCCCCATTTTCAGCATTTACTGGACTCATTACATGCACAACTCAAAGAAGTCAGAAAAAAAGTCAAGGTTATTGCAAAAATAGAATTAAACTAAGAATCTTCAAGTACCTTACATGACAGCCACTCTGTACCATGCCCATTGCTTATAAAATGAAAGGTCATTGAACCCATGAAAATATCTCTAATATTTTCTTAATTTAAAATAGATAATTTTAAGTGTATTTATAGTAATCTCAAAGTGATAATTTGAACTTTGAAAATAATGCAAACAATTAAAAATTATACCCATATTACACAAGACTTCTGTCTGTATCTTAAGCTGAAAAAAATCAAAAAACTATAGAAAACCACATATAGAACGAAAAAATAATCACAATTTACATTATAATAAAGGCAAATTTTCAGCATTTTTAAAAAAACCTGCAGCTGTGAGAGATGTCAAAGCAAGTCACTACTAACTATAAATTCACCAGTTTGGTTTTTTTAAAAGATTTTCTCTAGCAAGAGTTGAAGGGTGTGTTGTACACATGCGTAAAATTCTTACTGGTTTTAGATGCCTGGAATCTTCATATATTATTGCCAAATACATTTATCTTCAAGCAAGCAGTAGGCAACAATTTGGACACCGCAGGGAAACCTAACGGTCTGGTAATACAGGTAAAACTGGAAAATTAAAAAAAAAAAAATACACATCTGATAGCATATTGCCCAATTGAAATTACTTCCAAGCCACAGAGCTGCAAAGCCTTCCAACTCGGTAAAGTGAAATAAGAAACATCTCAAACAATTACTTGTACTCTCTCTCATGCTTGTGTGTTGCATGTTTCATTTAGCCACAGTGTATCTTCAGAGTACACCTACAATCCCGTGCACCTCAGGTACATACACCGATCTGCTGAGAGAATATTCCTTCCTTCCTTCTTTTTTAGGGCCAAAGTTCATTACAGATGTAAGAGTATGCCTGAGGCTGGTAAAAATACTGTAGTACAGGCAATGCTAAGAGTGGCAATATCAGAAAACACAAAAATGAACAAATGATGGAAAATTCTAATATCTTTCTGCCCATTTCACAAAATGTTGGAAATCCACCAGAAATTTTCCCTTGTATTGAAGAAATCAGATTTAAAAGTTTTTTCCCCCTTTCAGAATCAAAAGCATTTTAGCAGATTTGTAAGGCTACCACGGATCTTCTAGATCTCCAGAACCCTACAGGAAAAGAAGAGGAAAAACATTACTACTCACCAATACAAATGAAAACATTTTGTTGCACTTTGGATTTCAGTGGCATAATTAAGGAGAATACTAGCGTAAGAAAGAAAACATTTTCCCTGTTTTCCATACCTGCCCACTTTCTCACACAAATATTTCCTGTCTGTCAACATTATGAAGGAATTAACTTTTATAAAACATGGATACAGTAAAGCTTTTATAGCAGAATGCTTTAAAAGAAAGGTTTACCTACAATTTCACTAAATCACAACTATCAATACATACCACATCTGTGGACGACAAAACAAAACAAAACCTCTACAAAACACTACAGAACTCAACTTCTCAGGTATTCCTGGTCCAAAAGAAATTCCCAAAAGGGTCATTTTCATTACGGCAGTGAAATTCATACCTATTTTGAACACTTATATTTTTGTGGAAGTGTTATGTTATGGACTGACAACTGACACTTGACTTCCAGATTTCACTTATCAGCATATGAGCTACCACTACTGCAAAGTCCCAGTATCATCACCGACCTACCCAAACGGATGTGTGTGTAGGTGTTGTACCCCAAGAGACAAGGAAGAGATTTGGCAGAAGACAAACTTCAGAAGAATAGTTTATTCTTTTATATGGCTGATGTTTAGCTTGAACCTGAGAAATGTTGCCCAAATACAGGATTATGATGAATGCTCCAAACCCAAAATTACTCAAAGCTTTGTAGAAAGTAATGAACACCATGAGTTCACACCAGAAGCTCTGAAAAGTCCCAAGTCATGTCAGAATGGTAACACTTCAAACAGAGTTTATTACTCACTTAAAAGAGTCAATAGGCATACAGATATTATTCCACAGTGTAGTCTTTATTTTCATTTGATCACAAATTACCGTAACTTGACACTCAGGTACTAAATTTAAGCACATTTTCATTTCTGGATATAGGCTATGTTATAACCTGAGAAGCAATAATACCATTGCCTATAAAATCAGTATTTATGATGAACGCTGGACACAATCTAAACTGGAAAAAAAAAATCAAACATTTCATAAGTGGCAACCTAAAATGCAACAGCTTTTGTAATTTAGTGTAATAGAAACTATACACAAACCAAAACACAAACATGCTGGGAAAAAAAAAAACCCTGAAGAATTTGTATAATTCAATTAAATTGCACAGAAGATACAACTAAGATGTAAATTACTTTACAATAATCAAACATACACCATCAAAACCATTATTTAATAATGTCCTCAAAAGAAAAAGCTTTAAAATGCCTTTCTGCGTACTCCTGTTGTTGGTGACACAGAATTCGAAAAAAGAAAATCAAAATCTCAAACGGGAAGTTAAATCTTGCTACCCAACTCGGGATGCAATTACAAGAACACCCCACGGCAGCTGAACTTCTAAGGAAGTAAGAGCTCTGTACAAACGATCTGTACAAGTAACTACAGTAACGCCAAGCAGTCTTCCAGGCCAGCCAAGGCCGGGGCTGCGCTCTGAGCGCAGTGCAGCGGCGGTGGAGCGCAGCGCTCTCTCTCTCTCTCTCTCTCTCTCTCTCTCTCTCCGCGGAGTCAGGCGTGCTGCTGGCCGCTCTGGTCGCTGCCCGCGGGCGGGCGCGGTGCCGGTGGCGGTGCGGGGCCGGCGCGGGCCGGGGCCGGCTGCGGTTCGGGTTCGGGTTCGGGTTCGGGCTCGGGCTCGCTGGCCGCGGAGCGCTCGGGCGGGCCCGGGCCCTGGAGCTGCGCCAGGCGGTACCCGGCCAGCATCTCCTCCAGCAGGTGGCGGTAGTTGCCCCTGTGATTAATCCGCATCTGCCTCAGCGCCTCCACCAACCTCCCCTGCGTTCCGCCTCCCTCGGCCGCGCCGGGCTCCTTCGGTTGAGATTCAACACCCCAAAAAGATCAGTATTGAACTAAAACACCTTCTAACCACATTAAAAAAAAAAAAAAAAGAAGAAAAAAAAAGAAGAAAAAAAGCAAACAAAACAAAAAAAACAAAATCCCAATCTTTTTTTCTATTTGAATGTAAAGCATCTCATTAGCAACTCACAACTTAGAACAATGTATTTCATGTTCATCCTTTTAAACAACAATTTAAGAAATCATAACTATGAAACCAGCATTTTTAATAATTTCAATTCATTTTGAGCCGAAGTACCTCCTCCCAATTAAGTCCATCTTTATTTCAAATGTCTTTGATAAATAGAGATGATACCCCCCGCAACTTTAGTCATTTATCAGTGAAAAATTTTGAAAATTTAAGCTTCTTTAGGCACCTGGTCAATACATTTAATTGTGAATTTCTGCACAGCCAGTAGCAGCACAGTTCTATGAAAAACTCCGAGACCGATAGCAGTTTAGTTGAAGCATTACATCAAAATAAATGTTCAGTGTTTTAGTGAGCACTCTGATTTTTGCATGCATGATGCTGCCAGAAAAGAAGCAAGCAGCTACCCATGAGCATGGGGAATGCTGATATTTGAACAACATAAGCCACACCTTTGAGCAGATTGTTTATTACCTAGAACAATTACCAAGTAGAACAGTTACTTAATGTCAAACCTAAGAACCTACAGCACAAAATCAGAGTATTGAGTGCTGGTTAAGGAATGGAAGTCTCCTCAGCAAATGACCTGCTTGGTTGCAAGTCTACAGTTGAAAAAAATATTGTGTTTTTTGGTGACAGACTTGCATATTTGCTACAGTGCTTTGACACTGACACTACGTATTTTCACTTTTAAGTGCTAAAGCAGTACTGTTGCTTTAAGGGAACAGCACATTTTACTAATATCTAGCAATTTATCAATCTAGACAAATGAAACTGTATCTCTAGAAGCTGGCAGATTTTCAAGACATTAGAAGCATAATCCAGATTGCCTTGTTTTCATGCTGATCTCATTTTATTGTCATGTAGTCCAAAATCTTCCTAACTACAAGTTACAAGCTTAATAGCAGTACTGAGAAAATACCTTGGGACCAGCATGCTCTATGTAACGTTGGAGGAATAAAAGCCCCAAGACTGATTAGCACAGTCCAAGTTAAAATGGGGAGAATTTTACCACAAAAATAAGTATTACTCCATTTAATGGCATCCCTCTAAGTTTAATTTGTTCAGGAAATAGGAGATATACTTTCACAGTGGCTTGCTGGTATTAGCAAACAGATGTTTTGACTTCCATGTACTAGCATTTTCATATCAATATATGAAAATATTCAAGAGAATATTCAAGACTTCAATACTCTCTTCTCTTCAAGAGCACAGTGAGGAGTAGCAAGATAAAGGAGGTAGTTTTAATGTATGAAATACCTTTAATACCATATAAGCACAATGTTCATGAAAACCCAGGGCACCAAGAAGAGGCTACAGATGTATCCTGTTTCTTGGTTTGACAAAGAAAAAAACCTGAGTTATGTATATGCCTAGCTCATATTAAACATGGCAACAAAGATGAAGACTTCCAGTTTTTTAAAATTCAGAGAACGTATAAATTCCATATTTTGTCTTTTCCATCAGTTTTGCTCTGAGGTTGACATTAGCACACATACACCCTAAAATTTCCACATTTCACAATACCGAGATCTTTAAAAATCCCTTTGGCAGACTGAAGTGAATAATTTTGCTCCATGCAACACTGAAGAGTAAAAGCAATAAGCAATATAATAGCAGCCCTGAGGCTTCTAAAGCAATTCAAATGCTGGTAGGAGTTGAATTAGCAATGCTGTTAGTGTTTGATATTCAAACTCACATCCTGCATGGCATTGCACCCTATTTTACAGCAGGCTATTTCCTGCTTCCCTTGTGTCCCTCAGTGCTAAGAGACAAGAAACCCCACAGACAGTAGCACAGAAACTGCCTCTTTTATATATTATAAACTATTATAGACAGAGATTTCTCTCTAATGATGTTTAGCTAGAACAGGCCCCTGAAAACTTGCGTTATTGTGCAAGGTAGTATGTCTTCCTTCACTTCCCAATTGAACTGAAGTGATACTGATCATAAAACCAATAATGAATTTGTGCTAGTTATACTCAACATGAGTATCCACAATCTTTACACAAGTTTTGTACTACTAAATTACGTGTATGAAAAGGCCTGCTATGTATTTAAGACTTGGATTTATGATGTTTAAGCTATGGATTTATGATGCTGTGAGAACGGTATAAGAGTCGTGTCCATTTACATTTTTTATCTGTAACAGCCCTTAATGGCATATGATTTGGTTCAGCCAACTGCCAAGGGTGTATTATTAGTAAGAACAAGACATGCATGATTGATTTCAAGTAAGATGCTCAAAGGCAGCTTTAAGAAAGTGCCACTGGAACTATTAACATAGCCACTGTAATTTTACCACTGTTCCTTTGTTTAAGGACATACACAGACAGTGAAGTTATCTAACTGGATAGTAGTCTCCTAGTCTTAGGAACATGTCAAAAAATTAAAATTGTCAGAGAAGCAGAGACATAGAAAGAACAGCACTTGAACACAGGAAGTAGAACAACTCCTCAGTGATACTGTAAATCACAGTGCTAACAATTATTTAGCTATGAATATACATTCTTCTAAATTCCCTTTAAACATCTGGAAGCATCAGGCCCCAATACATAACCAATTTCAGTGCTTTCACTCATATTTGTAAGAGCACAAGCCATTACATTTACAGCAGAAGTCTCTGCTCAAAAAAAATGGTAAAGTTTTTCACTTCAACCACAGTGCAGGACTCTCTCCAGTCCTGGATTTATAAAATACTTGTAATCTGCTAAGATTCCTAGCAGAAAAAACTTAGGACTGTTACAGCCTCAAGAGAGACTAGTGATCTCTGAATACTGCTATAGTAAGGTTTCTTTTATTTCTCAGACTCTTGCTCTGCATGACCTCTCAAAAAAAAAAAAAAAAAAAATCTAAGTGCAATACTACCTGAAATGTTTGCAGTGCTCAGTAAAACAAAGCTAACTTAGAAAGAGATATAACCAAGGTTTTAATGCTATTATGATCCAGTTCACGGGACTTCACGGTAACTACTTTAAATTTGTTAGATGCTAAAATGTATAGTCTTTAGAAGGAAGCCGCAGTCTCAATTGCAAAAATTAGAGATCTGATTGTTTGAGTTGTTGTTTGTGTGGTTTGGAGGGGCTTTTTTAGTCATTTGCATGAATATTTTGGCAACTAACTGCATTATTATTTTGCCATGATAAAAATTGTTCTGGCCTTATATACAACCGTAAGATGGAAGATGACTGCCATAGGCAGAGTTTCCAGTCAGTAATGGAAGTACTCTGCACAATACCCACTCTCAGCAGACGTGTGCACTGTTAACTACACACAAGGAAGGATGCTCAGGTGCAAGTCAAGTGTACCTTTGTGCTCTTGCAGACTCAGCATCCATGTCTCTAGCACCTAATTTGTCATATGAACATCTGCTCTTGCCTCATGCTAGTTGAAACAGGAGCATCATTGGCCAGATTTCAATTTCACTTGGCAATGTAATCATTGGGGTATACTGTATGTTTCCTTCCTACCTTTGCTTCCTGCTTAAATGTGAGATGTGTAGCAACACTGTGTGTAGACATTCTGAGAATTCTGATGCTGAATAACTGAACAGCTTCCTTCCTTTTACATCTCTGGACACTACAGTATCCAGTTCAGAAGGCTACAAGATCACCACGTACACCTGGAACTGAGTAAGACCAGCAAGGAAGTCATGTTTTCATCGTCTCAGAGATGAGGCCCACTAGATTCATCCACTTCAAGGACATTACGATAACTTGCTGGGATGATGCAAACAGGAATTGTATCCTCACCAAGGGGAGCTCATCCTCTCTAACTGCTCTGGGCCAATATCACTTAGGGTTAAAAAGAACAAGGGTGCTGACTGGCAGATTACATGCTATCACAAGATCAAATTGGAATTTAAACCACTCTATTTAAAACACATATTTGTGATTTATACTTCTACAGCAACATAAGAAAAATTTAGGAAGCAGACTACAGTCCACTGTCCCCATCCCTTTTTAGAGAAACCAAATTAAAAGCCAAACCAGCTACTCAGGGATTTGAATGGCAAGAAAGGTGAAAGCTATTAATGGTATATTCTTTTATGAGCAAAATGCATATTTAGGTTAGCTACCTAATTTTATTAAATTAAAATGGACGATGCATAAACATTTCCCGAAAGGAACCAACAGACAAACAGATGCTTACTACATATTAGGACTTTCAGGAAACTTGCAGGACTACTGAGAAGTAAAGCTAGACTTAGAACAGGTGCATCATAAATGCAACTATGGCATGTTAACATTTCTAAAATGTAACTATTAGACAAACTTTCAGGTTTTTTTTTCCTCAAAATATAAATTAATTTGTAAAACCTATGCTGTTTAAATTTTTATTTAATTTTTAAATAAGCCACATACACCAGTAACTTTTCCCCAAAAAAAAGCAGGGGAAGTTCTGGCTAAATACAAAAATAGTAGCAGGCTGATAGAGGCACAGTTTCCTGAAGGACTAAAGAAGCTAAAAAGAGGAAAATTTTGTGTATCTTGGTTTGGGTTATTGTTGCAGAATTTCTTGAAAGTCAAATTAAAAAAACTAGACAAAGGAACAAATACTAAAAAATTAAGAAGAGATTTCTTCTCCATTTGTACTCTAACAGAACAGGGCCCCCTTCCACCCACACAAGGTTTCTAACTGAAGACAATAAATCAAATATAGGCAGTTAAGAGAAGAGGACAATGGGAAAGACAGAATCAATTGTGGTGAGACTGCGTATTTACTATCTCAAGGTGCACAACTGATAATTTCAAGGTATTTCAAGTGCAACACTGTAATAACTACCTGACTGAGGGCCTCATAGCCATCTCAGAAGAAAAAAATACTACAAAGGATTTACTAGAATAGGAATGGTGCTTTCACAAAACAGTTCACAAACTGTACAGGAAATGACAACATGTACAACCACTGATGTTTTTTATCAATTCTTCAGTTTTCCAGTTTTTAAACAAATTTAACCACAATTGACAGAAACACCAGTTATTACACCAATATTAAGAGCTACCTAATAATTAGGTTTAGTGTCACAATAAACCATATTTCAACATACTATTTAAAATTCAACTTCACCAGAAATGGGAAGAAGAATGTAAGACATTCTAGAAATCATAACTGAAGTAATCTAAAATTAGTTCTCCTGAGACCAGTAGAGATGGGACACAAAAAAACCGTGTAAATGCTATGAACATAGCCAGTATTAGTCCTGCAATCTTTTATATTCAGTGTACCAAGGCCTTCTTACAGAAGACAACAGGAAGTGTGTTTGTCCCCTCTTGTACTACATTTCTGGACAGCAGACATAACAGTTAAGTAACAGATTTGCTGACAACTAATTTTCTACAATTATAATCCATAGTTTAGAAAAACCCTGCACTGTTGCCTCACAGGTTTGACTGAGAAAGTGGTAGTCATTTAGATGTTTAAAAAGTCTTTCTGAATTGGGTGCCAGTTTTCTGCATTTTAGAGGAAGAACTACATCAAATCCATCCTAAGCAAGGTAAAAAAACTACCAGTATGTTACAATTTGTACCTGTATTTCTAATACTTTATTCCTAGTGATGAACACTTTTGCTTAATGCATGACAACTTTGATATTCACATTAACAAAGAGGTGTAGCAATCAAAATGGGAACTTACCCCCTCATTGTCTCTGTGTGGATTCAGCCTAGTATACACATTTTCAATAATATTACGCCTAAAAAAAGAGAAGTTTTAAAAAAAATTAAGCAAACCAAAGGATTTCGAAACACTGAAAAAGTTTGATCAGAGTAGGCATTTTGAACTGTTAAAGTTATTTTTCTTTTAATCTGCCTTTAAAAAAGATGAAACTCTGTGTCTTTACTCACTTCCAATAAGCATTTGGGGATTTAGCAACTGGTCAAGATTTGTAAAGTCTGAGCAAAACAAAACCATTTTCTTACCTTACCCTCTCCATGGTCTACCTCTTTATAGAGCTGCATTTTGCCAAGAGTAACGTTTAAACCTATATTTCGCTTGTTACAAAAAATTCTTCAAGTTTGCTGGTTTTCTTGCCTTATTTCTGGATGTGGAACTTGAGGACAGTTCAGTTTTTCCCCATCTTTATTACATATACACAGGTTACATCTTGCCTACAAAATTTTGAAGTGTGGTGTGCAGGGTATACAACCCCTGGGATATGTTTTCTATTGTCTATTCACTCTGTAGAAATTAAAACACAGAAGCCACTAGCTAGACTTTTTTTTTTGTAGCAGTGCCATTTAAGGCCACATTCTCACAGGCAGTCAAAACAAGCACAAAGAACTTCACAAAAAATAAAACCCATCATATAAACAGACTTCTGATGCTCAAAAAGTTATGTACTCGCATCTTCAAATCAAAGTTAAAACTGGAAAACATTCAGACAGCTATAATAAATATGATCAAAGTTATTCACAACTTCAACAAAAGAACTACCACATGGACTAATACTCTTAAGTCTGGAAGTGACCAAGATCTCTAAAAATTGTGTCTTACAGAATGAGAGGCACCAATTGTTGACTCTTCTAAATAGCACAAAGGCATCAGATGTCATATCAGCAGCAAATGTCTAATACACATGCATCTCATTTCTACAGGATTTTCTGCTACAGGTTTGATGAGGTTCCTTCTGAACATATTTAAGAAATCTGGAAAGGTTCCATGTCTAAGGTAGGATGGATCCACTGGAACTGATGGAAGATCTTCCTAGCAGAAAGAAACTGAACCTTTTTGCCGATGATAGAGAAAAGGGTTCTCTCCATTTAGTGACAGAGGAATGGCACATTTCCAACTAAATGCCTGTACTACATAAAGCAAAGGCACCTCCAATGTAACAGAAAATGCCTGGACAGTCCAAGCAAGACTGCCACAGAAGCAGGAGGTAGCCACTGCAGTGGGATTAAATAGACATGAAAGTCAAATCCTTCTTGGGAATTGTCCAATCTTATAAATTCACTTTTCTTTCTTTCACCAGTGTATTTCTCCGTATTTTTCTTTGATGGGAAAACTCAGGAGCAAGATGTTAAGTGGAATTAATAAGGCCTAAGAGCCAGAGGAGCTCAGGACTTTTGTTTACTTCAGCAACAAACCTCCATTCTTGAGGCAGCGTTTGAAATCACAAGGGCATTGGAGTCAAGCCAGAAAACAGTCTTTGGAGAGTAAGATTTTAAGGAATAAAACAGCACTATCAGCTGACCACAGCAGAGTTGACATCTGCACATCTCCTGTCTCAGAGTGGGCAGCAGGGTCTTCTACATAAGTGAGAAGCTTGAAGGAAGGAATTATACAATGCCAATATAAATGGAGCTATTTAAGGAGTTCCTAAGGTTTGCAAACATACTCTAGTCACAGTAACACTGTATTGCATTTCTCCAGCTCAGACATACTAAAAACTGGGAGCAACTTTAACTGGTGCTAAAACAGTGGATGACAGCCACAGACAAGATCTTTTTGCAACCTGTTTGAGCCAGTCTTGGAGTTCAAACACAAGGACAAAGTGTAATTTTTCATGACTGGGTAACATCCCAGGACGATGACTTCAATAAAATGAATATTCTCTTGTTAGGACAAAGATTTTAAGTTACACATTATGTGGATTTGGGTTGTGCAGTAGTACTTTTTTCCAAGACTTCCATTAACTTCCTGCAAATAAAATGAACTTACATACATCACTGTCTGTCTTTGTCCCAAGTTTGGAGGCCAAGAACAAGTTACTTAATACTTTAAAATATTCTCTTGAAAGAATCTGCAGGTATACCCTTGAAGTAAGGGGACTTTAAAAGTCAAGATGAAGAGAAAGGCACCAAAATGCAAATTCTGAACCAAGTCCATAAAAATTGGAACCTGGATCACAACAAATTAAAACTGAACTTGTATGTCAAGGGTCCAGACTAGTGCAACAGTACATAATGTAGTTATTAATGAGCAAAACACAGCAGTTGGGAGGCACCAAGAAGAAGAGGCACACCAAAATTTCTCTGAATGCCTGGAATGCACACAAGTGGATAAAAAAGGCCAGAATGTACAGATGCTTCTGAGGCTAGAAAGATAAAATCATGGCAAACAGTGCTCATTAACAAGTACATGCAATGAAAACAGGTGAACACACTCACACAAACGCTCAAAGAGGACAGGACTTCATATTTTGTAAAAAACAAATATTCCAGAAACAACATGATGCATGTCAGGGAACAATAATAGGTCCTGCTGTCTGGGGAATTCCAGATTAACAATTGTTTATGCAGTCCTGAATTCTCTTCATTAAAACCCTTAAGTTAGAGGTTGCTAGAACATCACCATTGGGCTCTGCAGAAAACCCATGTAATTTCTGAGGGTTTACTCCTGTTAAGTTTCAAGATGCATAATCCAGTTCAGTATTCTCGGTTATCTACCATTCGGTTTCTGACTAAACAAATAAAAACAATTTTCTTAAGAGAATGTTTGCTGAGCAAGTAAGTACTGTTCCAAACTTATAAGGGACATTAAATGGTTGGGAAAACATGACATAAGGAAAACTTATCTCCTGGTATTTTGATATTCACATGGTTTGATAGCTCTTAACAAATGTAAGGATTAAAAACAAATAATACATACATTTTTATTTTTTTAAATGGCCATATGGAAATAATAAATTAGTATGTTATATACCAGAATATGATTGTGTGTTTCCTCTTTACCATTCTGGAATGGGAGCAGTGACACAAATGTTTACATACTGCAAAAGGTAAGGTAGACTAGCTTCAAATATAAAAAACTAGATTTGAATATAGCTATAACAATAAGAAAACTTCAAAACATTTA
Source organism: Cinclus cinclus (assembly GCF_963662255.1). Lineage (NCBI taxonomy): Eukaryota > Metazoa > Chordata > Aves > Passeriformes > Cinclidae > Cinclus > Cinclus cinclus. The sequence goes on from NW_026912035.1 coordinate 18,486, forward strand.
AATTAAATAGTGTCAGTGAATTTAACAGTTCAAGAAATTAATGTGCTGTACTCACTTGCCAGCTAAACCACCTCCTGGTGGTAAATTAGGGATATTCTCCGCAGTTAAAATACGAATAACATGAGCAAGATCAGGCATTCCTTCTTCACCCGATTTTTCCATAATTTCTAATTTAAAAACACAAGAAACCCTGAATTAATACCACCCATTAGCTAAGACACTGAAATATAAGTTATTCTTACTTTTTAACAGAGGCATTATGAAAAACATGTAAACAGGAAAACACTCTTTACATTTAGGTTAACAATCTTTGCATGGCGGAACAGAGCTTAAATTCATAGTCTGTCTTTGCAGTACATGCCAAGCCTTACTCTCTAAGAGAAATTCAGAAGCAGACTGTGAACTGAATGAAATACTCTGGAGATACCAAACTGTTCTCTCTGAAAAAGACAGCAGCTGGGAGTCTGTTTCAGTTAGCTTCCCCTTGCAGTGCAACACCTTACATGCCATAAAGCCAATGCTTCCCCAGGATTCTGTCACGCTTTGTCATAACGACTCGTATCCACAGAACCTCCAGTGCCTAAATGCTCTGACCACCATGCAATCAAGAGGATATATAATGGATAGATAATATTAGCACTCAAGTGGCCAAAAAAGAATACGGAACTGATGACGAAAAGTTTAAAATATTTATTTTAATTATAATTTAAAATTATATTCTGTTGCAGTGGTGCGGGAGTTTTGCACCACTTAATTAGTTGTTTTTTATCAGTTTTTTTTTTTTTGTTTTTACTTAGAGCTAGGATTAACAAAAACACAAAGGAAACGGATTTTCTCATGTTCGGCCTTGGCTGTTTATTAAACCTCCTTAGGTCAAAAGCAGTGTTCTCCAGGGGGTCAGTGCCTGAGAGCACAAAGCTGAAAAACCCCAGGTTTCTGGGATCCACCAATATTCAATTTCCAAAGCTGACATAAACATAAGTCAAGTCCAGTGCTAGTAAATTCTTCTAGCTCGGAAAAAAACTACCTGAATTGAAGTAAATCTTCACATATTCTCTTTCATCAGGGTTGCTGTCAAGATGAATGTGTAATATCTGTGCACACATTCACACAGATGCAATGCTACCAGCTTCCAGTCATCAGCCTCTACTCATTCAACCACTACCATGGCATAAAAAGGTTTGGAGCTGTATGCTCTTTCTAGTCTATTTTTAAGAGAAGATAGCTCTCTGTTCCTTAATGTAGTTAATTTACAGAAAAACTATTTCCTGTAGACACTATTCTAGATAAAAATATCTTCAAGAAGAAATAAGAATGAATCCTCTCGAGTATTATCATAAAAAAAAATCAGTCATTCTGTATCTTGGCTACTATGCAAAGATAAGAAACAAATAATTTAACTTTCTTACAATCTATTATATTCTGGATTACTGACATGGAGCCTGCAGTTTGAGTTTCTTAAGTTAGTAGAAAAGCACACCACTTACCTACCTACCTCAAACCCTTCATCCCCAAGCTTCCTAGTATTTAAACCTTTCTTGATGTCTATCACTTATCTAGGAAGCAAGCAATATTCAGGCTTCTCTTAGGACTAACATCAGTATTGGCAAGGTACTCACCCACTTTGCATGAGGCAGATCTGTAGCCCCTCAAAGCAATCACTTGTAGAATAATTATATTAACTGTAACAAATAAGGCTTCTAGGTTCCAATTTTAAGTCAGCGCTATACAATCTTTGCAAAGAGTAAGATATGTGCACTACTACTAGAAGTGATTAAAATTAAAGACTATTCCATGAAACTTGATGTGTGTATTATCATCCATCCATCCATTAAGGATGAATCATGGCTAGCAAAGGAAATTATAGCTGGGCAAATATGCCTGAATCTTACAATTTGGATCCCTTCTTCTGCACGTATTCACAAAAATTAGCCACAACTCCTCTTATAAATTGCATCATTTTATACAGTTCAACATAGTTAGAAGTAATTGTACTGCTATAGTATAATTTTGCTGAGATACATTTGACAGGAAATATTTTTTATGAATATATACTTTTTGTACCAAAAGCACATTTGGTTCTGTATATAGGAAAAGTAGACAAATAGCAAGGACTAATAATAAGAAAATCTACAAAAGCAAGCAATTTCTAAATATTTATTGCAAGCATAAGGGTTTTATACCTTCTTAAAAAGGAATGAAAGCAATCACAGACAAAGATTACTGTATGTTTGGTACTAGGAACATATAAGTTTATGCTGCATAATAACTTCTCGGGGAGTGCTGAACTGAACCATGAGCATCTTCTCTCCAGTTCTAGAAGGTGGCACATCAAGAATTCTAATAATTATCTTTTTCTTTTCCTGGTAGTAGAGTGAGTAATTTTATCCAGATCCTGTCCTCTCTCTTAAAAAAAAGAACCAAAACCAACCAACAAACAAAAACCCCAACAAAACTTCCAATAGAAAATGGAGAATAAAGCAAATGAGCAAGCAAGAGCTGTTGTCATTATACACCAGTTAGCAGATACTGTGGATGTGCCTGACAAAGCCCACCACAGAAAGAAACCAAATGTCTTCAGAAACAGAATTATGGGCATTTACCAAGTTTTCACCTTAATCTCGGTGATGTTAAGAACAACTCTACAGTTACCTGTGCATTGCTAATATAATTCAGACACTTAAAGACTATTTCCTTATATTATTATACATGTATATTCATGAAAGTCTTCCACAAAGTCTACTACCTGACCTCTAAAATGTTTTTCACTAAAAGTCTAACACTTCACTCCCAGATAGGCATTCTGAAAATTCAGGTAACATTCCACTTCAATTTTATATAATTGCAGGTCGCCAACCAGACAGCATTGCAAGTTCTCCATGTTCCAGCATCTCCTTTCATGCTCAGCTATCAGATTATGACAGATCAGTTTTATATATGCTATATATTCCACCTATGTAAAATGCATCATCCAACTCAGGGGATTAACTGAGTATTTACCAGTAAGACTGTTTAAGCCTACAAAGATCATGTGTCCCTACTTATGATTTGTGGGGTTAGTGTTTTTTTTTGGATTTTGCAGAGTTCTGTGGTTGGTCTGTTATTAACTGCAATTCTGATACACCCTTTCAAATGAACTAAAGCACATCAAAGAACTGAATTGACTTCTGTGCCTAGTTTTCTCTTAGTGGGATGAAACTTTTTATCTCTGAAAAACAGAAAGCAGAAAGTAGTATTTGCAGGGGGCAGGAAGAAAAGTGACCTAGCATAACCTACCTCATTACTGCCCAAAACACCTGTGGAAGGTGCCCCATCCATGGCATTGGCACTAAATGATCTTTAAGCTCCCTTCCAATCCAAACCAGTATGTTACTCTGTGATTGTGCTTTGGAGATGGACCAGTTAAATGACTCAAACCAGAAGCAGGGCTGTGCTCAGAGTCATAAATGACTCAGGCACAAGCTTAACCTCATTAAGTATGTCAGTATACTCTACAAATGGCAGCTTTGGAATGCAGTCATCCACATTGTGTCAACCTCAAAACCCAAATTAGCAACGAAGCATTGGTATATAGTTCTTCCACTGGAAATCTCTGTAAACAATGACTTGCTGAGTTTGCTTTTTAATCAATCTGTTAAAATAAAAAAAATATCTCTTGGTATTAAGACGACAATTCTCTTTTAAGAACTCTGGAAAGATCTTAAGGGAACTACTAACTCAAGTCATTATACAAACATAGAAAATCTCAGCATTCCCCTTACAAATGTACAAAGACAGTACAAACATTACATGTACAATTATTAAACTGCTTTTCAATTGTTTTTTTTTTTTACTTAAAAAAAAAAAAATCTAACCAAAGCATGCCTTAAACACTGCTTTTCTCCCTGAGTCAGAGCTTAAAATGCCCAAGTATAGTAGTGAAAAAACCCTGTTGCCTAAAAGGTTTGATGGGTTTGTACAGTCAGCTTGAAATTTAAGGTCCACAAGAGAGCAAAAACTGAGAACAGTGTGTATCCATTAAGAACAAACACCAGTGATCAAACTAAAATTGCTTCAGGAAGTTCCAAAGGATTTTATACTAAGTTCTAATGTTGCCCTGATTTATATTAGCCACTTAGTGAAAGAGGAGGGTATCCAAGAGAACTCATAGTTGACATTTTTTACAAAATCTATCTTTTTAGCTTGGTAGTTCCAAGGCCACCTTATTTTTTTTTCAGAATGTTTTTACTACATGTATAAATATAACTGTTATTGGCTATCAGCCAACTGCATGCAACTTGTGAGCTGTTAACTCATTAACAATTTTTTTTAAATGTTGTTCTTGTTAATTTGTGTTCAAACACCATTATTTTCTTTTTGAAAAGAATAATCAGCATCTAGAAAGGTATTTGAAACAAATCCGTATTATCAGTGTCACAACATATCTACCAGGCTTTATGTTTTTAGAGTCGAAGACAGTTTAAACCTTTCAGGCACAACTCTTTTATGCACTGTTTTCTACACTTAGTTAAAAGATGAATACAAAATAGATTAAGGCAGTTGTCTTAACCAAAAAAACTCCACCTTACAAAACTTACCAACTCCAACACTTGAGATGATACTCTTGCCCCCATGTTTTTTCTTAAAGACAAAAGTATTCCTGCTCACTACTTAAACCTTTAAATCAGATACTGTTTTTAAAAATTCCAACATATTACTAAATTTTCCTTATGTTGCTTAGTGGTTTGAAACATTTTGCTAAGGCTTTTATCCTTTCTGAACTAATAACATTCAATGCACATGTGTAAGGTAAACTGCAGTCCCACAACGTTTTTTTTCCTTTTAATTAAGGAGACTGTGTCAAAATTACATTTCATAGAATTTACAAAAGCAAAAATCTGTGAAAAATCAAATAGCTATTTCAAGTTCTTCTGAAGTCTGTTTCACTTACTTTTCTCCACTCCTTGCTCAAATTTCTCAAATACACTGTCATTTCTTGCTAAATACGTGGCTTTTAAAGGCCTTTAACTCTGTCCAATTAGCAAAGCACAGAATGACACAGGGAACTCAAGCAGGTGAAAAAAAACTCAAGAGCTGAAGCAACAGAATTTCAAGCTTTGGAGCAATCCATTTCTCTGAAGCACTTAAGCTAAACAATCATTTAGAGTTATATTTGGAATGACTCCACATCAGTTTGTACTACAAACTCTCATCTATTTTTTTTTGGTGTATGTATTATTTAGTTAAATGTGGCAACAGAGCTAAAAATAATCAGTTAATAGATTAGTTAACCCAGACACTCGGACCAGAAGTTATTTGACAGCTTTTCTATTAACCTTAACATTCACTAATAAAAGCAATAAAATCCACTGCAGTTCCATGTATTTTTCACCTATTTGCTAACAGACCAGCCACCAAGAAGCTGGGAATACTAACCTTAACCACTGTGCACACCTGACTGCTGCCAGTGAAGGCAACTGCTCCTGGCTCTCTCCCAGAGCCTATTAACAGCTCATGCACTCTACTCTGACACAGAAGATAACAGGTATTCATCCTAACTAGTGTCATCTAGGAAGTCTGGGATATAAGCCAAATTCCAAGAAACAGGCCAACAGCTAGCATTTGAAGTGACCACTGGTGCTCTCTAATCAACACAGATTACAAATATACAACCATCCAATTTAGATTTCATTTAAATAAGAGGAAAAGAGACTGCACACAACAGCTGTGTGTTCAGAGAGAACTTGTACCTGAAGATTGTTCTACATATACATTAAAATTTAGGGTGGCCTCATGAACTATCTAGATTACTGGGACATTAAAACCCAGTACACCTTTTTCTTTCTGTCAAAAACTTGCACAGAAAAAAAGAAGAAATAGTAGAAACATCCCTTTTAATATTTCATAAGCAGAACATTAGCAAGATCACAATTAACTGAGCTGATACAACACTCTGCAGGGTCAGCAGTTGCATTTTAACCTATGAAGATAGCAGTAAAAACTTAAAAGTTCACATTAAGAAGATGTTTGCAGAATACCAGGATAAACATGGCCTAAAACATTCTTCCTGACATACAAAATTCAGAGTTACAACCAGACCTGAATTTAACCCAACATGAAACGGCATAATGTCTTCCATGACTTTTTTTTTTCAAGATAGTTATGACACTATTGTGCTCACCATCACAATCAAACTGTGATTTGTTAACTACCTAGTGAACTAAGTGGATTTCTTACCTTCAACCCGTGATTCCAAGTACTTATCCAACTCTGCATCTTTTTTCACTGCCTCCTCTGAGACCTTAGGAGCATTTGAAAAACAAACTAATACAATACTCATGTTATCACGACTCCCCTATGTGACAAAAAAGAAAGAGAAGTTAGTATCTTTAGTCTTATTCTTCATCTTTCTACTCTAATCACATTTGTACTTTTTCCAAATAGAGTACTACAAATACATCCGGAAGAAAAAGAAACCCTCTCAGTGTCCCAACTACACCATTCACTAGAATTAATTTGACTGATTTTGACTGTATTTTCTTAGTTTTGAAGTCTGAATAATTAATAGACTTATTCACATGTCAACCACTTAAAAATAGTATCAATTAGGCAGTCGTGTGTTACCTTAAGCCAAATGGAAAAACAACTCCTGCTGCTAAATGAAATGCAGGATACTCCTCTATATTATTAGAATAGCTTAGCTCAAGCAGCTAATTTGTTTTAGTTGCACGGCATTCATGTAAGCCATTACATGCACTACAAGTCTGTTTATCAGAATGCACCTGTGTCACACAGCTCCATGAAACAAGCATAAAATATAAACATTTCATACGGACACTCTGACCTTACAGTCTATCGTGTGCTCAGAAATATCACTCAATGGCTTTTTTAGATACTAATTTTAATGCCAGTTCTTTACTAGTATACTTGGATACCATTTTCCTGCTCATATTTAATTTTCAAAAATTTAAAAATTTAAAGCAAATTTAAAAACACAATTCTAAGTCTCTTACAAGGGGATCCAGCAGAATCAATTTAAACTACTGGTTTCAAAATCAAATCTTGACTTCATATTTTTTTTTGTAGAGAATATTAAGTGCCATTAGTCACTGCATACTGTTGCTGTGCAAACCCAAGCCATTGGACAGTTCTAATCATCTCACAACAAATCCTTCTCCTGAAGCAATTAAGAATTTGACATTAGAATTAATTCTTTCAGAAATACTGCTTAGGAGTTAGCGTACATTCCTTTTTCTACCAAGCATATGAGGCCACCTATCACTTAGTATTATGTGATACAATCCACAGCCTGAAGATGTAATACAGCATTCTAATATTGTTACAAAGATCCAGGATCTGACTTTGGAAAATAAACACGTGGTCAATGCTCAGTTTTACTGGAAGTATCCCAGAGTGACCATCCTTTAATAATGCTGGTTGAGTTCCTTGGTCAGCAAAGCAATTTAAACGGCATTTAAACCAATCATACACTGTATAGCATATGTTGGAATACACCCTGCTTCTGGAAAGAACGTACAACTTACCCTTTAGAGTTACAGCTCTGAATTTTAGTATTTTCCTCAAAATTGCATGTTTAGTTTGTGGCCTTACCAAAGGAACTCTGTTTGTACTAGCAGGAGTTGCACTTTTCAGGGAATGTTGGAAATAGATACCCTTTTCAACCTATGTAGACAAGCCACTAGTTGCTCCAAACTAAATTTGAGGAGTGGAAGCATGCTCAGATGCAAAGGTGGTGCTGTTCCATCTAGGCTGCAATGAGCTGAGTACACAGGTGACAGACAACACCTTGGAGGAGACAAATACTACCCAACTAACCAATCAAGGAGACAAACACTACCCAACTTCAAAGAACAAAAAAACCCACGAAGTACCTCCCTCAAAATAGTTTAACTTTACAAATTTTGTATTTAGAATCAAAGTTTAGAGCTGGAACTATACGCAAGCATTACTTGGGGGAAAATAACAGCCCTTACTTTTGCAATTACTATCACTTTTCCAAGCATATAGGGCGAGGTGTATATTCTTCAGCAAGGATATACAGTCAAATGGGTACAGAAATTTGAGGATAAGAAGTTGGAGAAGGGGAACAGTAGGCCAGGAACAGCTGTTAACACTGTACCCATCTAACCAGAAAGTAATTTTAGAACAGCTGTTTGGAGAAAACAGTTACATACCTTATGTAAACAAGTGTCCACTACCCAATTGCACACTGTTTCCAGGTCATCTGATACTTCAAGTCTAGACTTTACAAATTCACAGAGCTCTTCATTGCTCATTACATCCCAGATTCCATCACAAGCCAGGATGATAAACTCATCTTCTTCTGCCCTTAAAATTTCACACACCTCAGGCTCTGGAGAAACAAGTTGTTCTGTAGGGCCTTTACCATCAACACATTTGTAGTCATAGTCCCCCAGAGCTCGAGAAACTGCCAATGAACCATTAACACGCTGAATCATTACACTGCCTCCTGCATTCTGGATTCGCTCTTTCTCCCTCGGGTTGCAAGGTTTGTGATCCTGTGTTGAAAAACAGACTTGTCCATTCCTATAGAGAACAGCACGTGAATCACCACAGTTGATAAAGTATACATGCTCAGGTGAAATCATAACTCCCACTGCTGTTGAGCCACTTCTGTCCATGCCATTTCTGAGGTCTGCAAAATTGCGCATATACTCATCAATTTTCAAAAAGCCAGTTCTGATTCCACTCTTGACATTTTCCACTGAAGGTTCAAGAGCAGATCCAGGTTTTTCTGTCGCCCTAAAGTCTTCATTGTTAGTGATGTGTTCTAGTAAGTGCGTGGAGCAGTAATTTGCAACACGAGATCCTGCGTGACCATCATAGACAGCAAAAAAGGACCAGTCCTCTAAGCCATGGGGAATACCTACAACAGCTGTGTGAGCATCTTCCATTTCCACTCTCCATCCCTGCATACTGCTGAGGCCATAACGCAAGCCATTCCCTGCACCATGAGCATTATGTTTTTCAGTTTTTGGTTTATCCAAAAATGCACCCATGTTTATGCAATATTGAATCTGGAAAACAGAGAAAAGAAGTCTTATAAATAAGACCACCATTCCATACAAGCTTTGTTGTCTGCTTCTGGTGTTTCTTCTTTGTAAAACAAGTGACAAAGCATGCACACATGCAAAGTTAACAACTATATTGGAGGAAAAAATAATTAAAATATGATACGAATTACGTGTGCATTTACAAACCTCTGTTTGCATTTTTAGTGTTTTTTTGTTGGGGTGATTTTTTGAAGGGGTACTTCGGAAAAATTAAACAATCTCCATATGAAGGCAGAATAGTTCACATACCTTTGCAGCCCTGCTGATTTTTGTCATCCTCTGCAGAGACTAATTTATGATGGAAAACCAACAACTGTATCACTCCTACTTTCTTTCCAGTTTTATTGTGGCATTAAGAAAAACAATTTATGTTCATAAATAAGAAAATGGACTGGTCTTGCAGGCTTTGTATGTACCATGCTACTTCTTTATTCTTGTAAGGCATAGCAAAAGTGACGATAGGGAAACAGACCATCTGCTGAAGGAACCAAGGCACTTAAATACAAGAAAACCTCTCACAGCAATCTTTTAACAAATTATATTTAGTTCTTCATAAAATAACATTGCAATATTTACTATAGAATCATAGGATGTTTTGGACTGGAAAAAACTTTAAAAATCATCTTCTTCCAACCCCCCTCTCCATGGCAGGGAAATCTTCCGCTAGACCAGACCACAAAGCTCCATCTAATCTGGCCTTGAACACTTCCAGGGATGGGGCATGCGCAGCTTCCCTGGGCAACATTTTCCAATGGCCCACCCTCACATCAAAGAATTTCTTACTCATCTCTAATCCAAACCTACCCTCTTAAAGTTTGAAGCCAATACCCTTGTCCTATCACTACACTTGGCCAATAGTCCCTCTCCAGCCTTCTTATATTCTATCATTAGGTACTTAAAGGCCTATCTAAGATCTCACCAGGCTTCTCCAGGCTGAACAACCTCAACTCTCAGCCATCCCTCAAAGACTTTCATGTGCTTACATGGGATTTTAAATTCAAAGACTTGGATGTTAAAATTTATTCAATTACAAGAGATATGAGCTAAGGGAAGTAAATAATCCACAGAAAATCGAAGTTCTTCAGTATACAGAGAGCAAGCTCACAGATAAAACACGAATAATCTACGCTGAAGCTTCAGAAGACTTCTGATTTCCTATCCTATACTAGACTCAGGTGTCCAACACAGACCTGAAAAACTACCTTGCCCTTTACTATGTCACCAGAAAATTACATTCTTTAATCCACAGGTCTCAAACTCAGATATCACAACTTCAGACCATGCTAAAAGTCATCACCCTGTGAAATCCTTAGATGTGAAAATTACTGCAAATTTTGTCCAAAAAGAATTGGCAAGAATTCTGCCATGACTGATCCTTAGCAGTCACTAGTCTCTGACACACGAGTACCCACTAAATCTACAGAGTCATGATAATCTACTCCCAGTTTAAGAATTTGTTGTCAGGCCAGGAAGAGATGAATCAATCCTTACTTCTGCCATTTCCCTCATCTAAACACATATGAAGTATACAGAGGACTACACACAGATAAATCAAACTTGACACTACCTCTCTGCTACAATGATCTCCAAGCAATGCTGAGGATCCCAACAGCTTGCTCAGCAGCTTTTTGAAACACTGAATTGGTGAAAAGGACACACAAAGTCTATCCATCACTGACATAAAGTAGTCAAAACTCTTCACAACCCCTTCTCTCAAAACATAGGATTTTGCTTAGAAAACATACAAAATTTAGCTCCTGTCAGAGGGTAAGCAAGGCAGTGCAACATACCACCACAAAACAGTTCTTGGCAACCAATGCTCTCAGTTAAGAGCTGAACAAGTTTCACATAGTTTAATTGAGCAACTAACATCAGTAAAGTAGACCTGTGAAAGGATTCTAATATCTCACAATCACTTATTTACAAATTGCACACAATATAAAATTATTGTAAAAGCACAGAAAACATTCTTACCAGTAAAACTGTCATACAAGACCGAAATGCTACCAAAATGACAGATAACCTCCAATACTCCTTACCTTCTATGAAATCCCTTTAATTGTGTTAAGTATGTCCTCACATTTTTAAAATCAAAAATGTGGAAGCAATCATGTGACTGAGTGAGGAAAAAGATCAAAACCTATGTAATTTCAAAGGCCTGTGGGCTCAGTATTGTGTTGTGTTTTATATCCATAAAATAAAATACACTTAAAAACCAAAACAACCACCAAAGGCATGTGTCACACCTCTAGTTTTACTTGCTTTGTAAGTAGCTTCACTTTTTTACAACTCATAACAAACTGGAAAAAAAGAAAACCACACTATTCAAGATTATGTTTTTTATATTCTAAATATCCAATTTAATTTTGAAAATAAAAGAGGCAGAGACTGACCTGCTATCACTAAGTAAGGGAATCAACTTGTCTCCTTTGCTTCTTAGGCTTTCATCACACATCTCTTGGAAGAATACAGCTCTACCTTCTCTATCCCTCCCAAGACAGTGTTGGAAGACAGCTTGGCCTTTTCTCTTCCACACAGACTAATTTCCTTGTGGTGAAAATGCTTGCCCCACACAAAATTATTAGTTGAAACTTTCAAGACCAGGAAGACCATGCCTACTGTACTTCCCAAAATTTTCTTGGAAACAGAGAAGGCCTTAGTTCTTGTCCATGCACCACAGACCATTCTTTAAAACACCATATATTGCTCAGATCAAAAATGAAACCCTAGGATTCTCTTCTCCTTGTTTTCTTTCCAACCCTGGAAAAGGTTGAGAGAAAAAAGCCACAATAATAATCAAAAGTTTTTAACAATCTATTGCCTGGCAGGACCAATAATCACCAAGGCTCAAAGGCTTTTGGAATGCCTTTACAGAGGAGAAATTATAGGAAGAAATTACTGGCCTTTGCCACTCTGGCAATGAAGAAGCAAAATCTGAGCAATACACTAGCAGAGCAGAGGCTCCAACTACCTATCTAGTACACACTGCTCATCTCTAGTCTTACATCAACAGCCAAGTCACTTCCAGGAGAGTTTAGGGCAACAAGGTTCTAAAAAAAGCTGATATCCCAGAGCAAAAATCTAACCCAAGGCTTACTTGTCTGAAGTCCCAACCTGTATTTTTCTCTAACACTTTCTAACAGAGTTAAATCCTATGTAAGGTCCTTATCTTAAATACAGGCAACAATTCAGGCTCAGGAAACCAAGACATTTAGCCTTTTGAGGTATAGAGGAATGAAGGCAAAAGGCATGTCCTCTGACATGCAAGAAAAATTTGTGATAAATATCCTTTCTGCCTCAGCTACACAGTGAAGAGAATTTGGTATTAGATCATCCATATAGGAAAGAGCCTTAGAATCAGCTGTGCATAAGCTTGTGTTTGTATAAAAGACAAAAACCCCAACTGCCAATTTTCTCCAAAGATCTAATTAAAAATTGTCAAATAGTTCTTGCTGAGTATAGCTATTCATTATTTTGTACTATATCATAAAGGGGAAATAGGCAGCTACTTCAAGTAAAAAAAAAAAAAAGCATGCTCCTTTCCATTTAGAGTTTTATTTAACAGGCAGAAATATTTACTCAATGACTGTCATAAAGGCCAGAGCTGTCCTGACTTGAGCTGGAATAGAGTTAATTGTCTTCCTAGTAGCTGGTTCAAAGCTGTGGTTTGGATACAGTATGAGAATAATGTTGATAACACACTGAGATTTTTAGCTGTTGCTAAGTACTGTTAGTTATACTAAATCAAGGACTTGACAGCTCCCATATCCTGCCAGGCTGAAGGGGCACAAGAAGTTGTAAGGGACGCAGCCAGGACAGCTGGCCCAAACTAGCCAAAGGGATATTCCATACTATATGACATCATGCTTAATATATAAACTGGGAGGAAAGATGGCCAGGGCTACTGCTTGGGAACAGGCTGGGCATTGGTCAGCAAGTGATGAACAACTGCATTATGCCTCACTTATTTTTAAATCTTTTATTATTATAATTTTCTTCCTTTTCTGTCCCATTAAACTGCCTTTATCATAACCCACAAGTTTTCTCACTTTTATTCTTCTGACTGAGTCAGGGTGATGAGTGAGCAGCTGTGTGGCACACAGCTGCTGGATAAGGGTTAAACCACGACAGTAAATTTTGGTGCCCAACACAGGGTGCAAGAGGTTGAGATTAATGACAAATCTGACTAGAACATATTGGAATACATTTGTTACAAGTACTCATTATATTAGTCACTGATCCCAGTGGCGATGTATTTGCTCTCACAGTTAGTGTCCTTATTAGTAAAGCTGCATTATATAATACTTTACTTGTATATATTGCTCCCTGTGCTGTTTATCACCCATGGGAACTGGGCTAAGTTTATACTGTTGTACTCTGTAACACTGTCTCATAATGTGACAGAATTGCCGCTTGTGAATCTAAACTGGTATTTGTACTCAGCACTGCCCACATCTCCATACTTTGGGAGCCATCTATAGGAAGCTACTAATAATTACAACTTTTACCTCTTCTCAGAGACCCAATCCATGGGGGAGAGACTGGTACCACCCTTCATCTTGCCCTTCTCTAGTCAAATTAAAACAGCATTTGGGAATATCCCTGGGATGTTCAAACCAGCATTCCTATTCCTGTGTCTTCTGAATGTGTTTAAGGTCTTGTTTAAGGATCAACAACTGTTTCAGGATGCCACCCAAGCCTCTGCCCTGAGGCTGAATGGTGGTAAGAGGCAGGGTGTGGGGGATAGTATAGGCAAGAGCCTAGGACAGTGGGCACCTCCAGTGCTATGGAACTACAGCCCTGAACAAGTGCAAAATCTGGAAAGACTGGTTAAGTATTTGGAAAAGCTATGCTGCAACCCTGGCAATTCCAGAGAGACAAAACCCACAGCAATGTGCTGTGGCCTGGTCCAGGCCTACTGAGCCATATTCAGTACTGTAGCCTCGAAGGAAAAGAAAGGCCTCTGGATGTGATGGCAAAATGATGAGCACAGGGGCTACTCCAGCCCCAGTGACAGGCATTGTGATTGAACCAAAGCACCAACCCATGCCTGTATCAGCCCCTGCTATACATAAGGAGAGAGATGTGTGGAGGTGAGCTCATTTAGTGAGGGACGAAGCAGCAGGGCTATCATGAGAAGGGGTAGGGGAAGACGCAGAACATATAAAAGGCATAGTTAACCATCTGATCCCTATCTTTTAGTTAGCTGTGACATATGCAAAAAGATCTCAGCCATTATCCAGGCAAGGGCATTGCCTGGCTGCTCCAGCGCTACAGTAACAGGCCCAGTAACCTGGAGGGTAGAGATGTCAAACAGCTGGCATCCCATTCTACAGAAATTAGCATTAACGATGCAAGTGGAAAAGGGGCACAAGCCCTCCATCTCTGGAAGTGACTCTTATCAGGTATTAAGGAAAAGTATTCCTTCAAGGAAGATGTTACACCACCCAGGCAAGTGGACTGTCATGGACAGAGGCATCCAGTATCTGAGGCAATTAGCCATGCTGGAGATTTATGACAATGTGGACAACAAGCAGTTATCCAAAGACCCAGATGAAGCCAAGTGTACACAACCTACATGGGGGAAGTTTGTATGGGATGCACCATTGTCATATACCAACTCATTGGCAGTAATGGCCTGGAAAGATGGAGAGGGACAAATGGCAGACAAATTGGCCAATTCCAATAATACAAACAAAATGCCTCTTCTTCCCTGCAGGCCAGTATTTTGGCTGTGGACATGGAAGGCAGATGCATCCTATTCCCCACCTGTATGGAACAGTATCCCAACTATTAGAAGTAAGCATACACAGCACAGGTCACTTGTGTGACCACAGAGAGGACATGAGGAAGTGGGATGGAAAAATCTATCTTGATCCTAGAGCCATGAGTATAAAAAACAGCAAAGAAAATCACAAGAGAGCGTTATTGCAGGGCATTGCTGCTCCAGTCTCTAGCAGTCAGTTCCCAGACAGAGGGGCTACTCTTTCTCCTGATCTTCAAGGGACTCTGATTCACATTTACAAGAAGTGAATAAATAGTGAATACTACAGCCAGGACTAGAGGGACCCTGCCTCCAGCCAGGTGGAGAAACAGCTGGGTTTAGCGGACTGTGTGGATCAGAGCACCTTGCACAGCAGACTCCACAGGAGTTAAAGGCTCTAGCAAACACTGCTGCACAGGGGCAGGCACCATCTGTGTTTCCGGAGCGGCAGGGCAATCCCAACAGCTAACTCTGTTGGAAACCAAAGAGAGCCTGACTGGGAACGAGTGGCAAAAGCATTCCATTGTCACTGGCCCTGAGACTCCAGTGCATCCTTTGCCTAGACTGTCTCACAAGGGTGTACTTCAAGGACTCAAAATGGTCCTGCTGAGCTTTGGGTACAGCTGCCTTGGAGACAGCAGAAATTAAACAGCCATCTACCTTGCCCCATCTCCAGGACAACATTTCTGGTGTTGGTCAAAGAACAGCAGACACCATCACAGTGGTGCACTGGCAGTGGTATCACACCAACCAAGACACCCTGACACCATCTGTAAGTTGATCTGCACTCACTCTCTAGCAGACCTGTATGGCCAGTGCAGACTAAGAGTAGACTGTCATAGCCTGAACAAAGCCATGCCACCTCCAAGTCCAGCCGTGCCAGACCTGCTGGAACTTCAATACAAACTGGAGTAAGAGGCAGCCAAACAGTATGCCATAATTGATACTGCTAGTGCAGTTTTCTCAAGCCATTGGCAATAGAATGTAGGCCCATCCAGTACACCTGGAATCAATTAGTCCGGAGGTGGAAAGACAGACCTACTATTAGCCATGGACTGATCTAAACAGTACTGAAACAAGGTAAAGCTCTAGAACACTTAATACATCGATGACAATGTTGTGCGAGGCAATACAATAACAAAAGTTTTTGAAAGAGGGAAATGTAGTTCAAATCCTTCTGAAAACTGGTTTTGCCATAAAATAAAATAAGGTCAAAGGAACCGTACAGGAGATCAAGTGATCATCCACAGGACTGCATTTGCTCAAGGACCAGGGTACACTCGGTGGGTAATGCAGAAGGATGGGGAAGTCCAATATATACCTCAAGGGGATTTGATTCTGGGTAAGTACAGTGAATTATTTGAACTGTATTATGTTGTTTGCTATAAAATATTGTAGGTCATCACTTCCATGGTTGTTAAATGCCATATCAAGGGCATTGTAATAGAGTTATGCAGATTAATGAAGAAGGGAATTTTGATGATAGAACCAAACAAGCACAGCAGTGATGGAACTAGTGCCTGGCTTCAGCATAAAACAATCTAACACTACAAACATTCTCTTCTGCCCTGAAGGACTACTACAACAGATGAAGCACAAAGTCAGGGACTAAAACTCAACAAACATTTTGAAGGGACGGCCCATATACTATGGGAATGGTATCTCTGTGTATACATCAAAATACAGGAAAGGTGTCAGTGATTACTTGGGTGTATTGGAAAGTGTGAGACCTGGAAGGATGCAAATGTTATAGAATGAGGAGTGGATATAGCCCCGCTTTCAAGTGGGATAGAGTTAATTAGTTTTCTTCTCTGGTATGGAGTTGTGGCTTGTATACAGTATGAGAATGAAGTTGATAGCAACAACTAAAAATATCAGTGTGCTATGCAGTGTTTATACTAAGTCAAGGACTTTCTTGCTTCTCATATTCTGCCAATGGAGAAGGCCAGAGGGGCACAAGTAGTTGGGAGGATACACAGCCATGACACCTGGCCCAAACTGGCCAGAGATACTCCAAAACATATGACATCATGCTCAATGTATAAACTGGGGAGAAAGCAGACAACGGGCTACTGCTCACATGGGTTGGCAAGTGGTAAGCAAATTACATTGTGGATCACTTGTTTTGCATATTTCCATTATTTTTCTTCTTTCTCTGTCACATTAAGAAGCCCATGTCTCAACCCATAAACTTTCTGGTTTTTATGATTCTCTTTCCTATCCTACTGGGGAAGGAGGAGGTGGAGTGAGCAAGCAGCTGTGCAGTGCTTAGTTGCTGGCTAGGGTTAAACCATGACAGCACCAACACATAATTAGATGATAAAGGTCTAAAAGCCATAATCAAAGTTTTTGTAGATACTATAAAATAATTTTCACATTGTGTATCAGTTACATAAAAAACATCAGAACTAAACTAATACCACCCTGATGGCCAAAAGTCCCAAAGGCAATAATGTATCTTTTCATAATATGAAAATGGTCCAACATAAATCTTTTGGGCTGAAGTCATAAAAGTGTACTGCAAAATGTCTCTTCCTCAGAAAGATTCACTCAACAGGCTAGTCATTTCTAATAAGTCAGTGCTGTGGAAAAGAAACAGTGCCAGAGTTTCCTGTTACAAAGCACATGTGTTCCAGCTATAAAAAAAGAATGACATTTCAAAAGAAAAAATTCTGCATTAGATATTAAAGATGTAAATGACAAACAATTTCAAAACTTATGGAAAGTGCAGGAAGAAATAACTTCACTGGTTTAAAAACAAAATAAATTCAAAGTGTAGTCTTGGTAGAAAGCTCCGCTGTTTCCATCTTGCAGCCTCTCTAGTGTGTGTTCTTGCAGTCTCTCTCTAGTGTGTTATGGGCACATACAGACTTCATGCAGTACATCTGCCTACACACACTGCAGAGAGTTTTGATTTTTGATCCCAGAAAACTTGGTCTTGCTTCTATCTTACTGACCTTAAAAATACCTGCACTACATGAATTTACATTAGGCCAACAGTTATTTGAGCTTGGCTGTAACAGCTACTCTAACTATGTAGCCACAAATCCTGGCATAGTCAAATTATTGCAACATAAGAGGAAGATCTGAGTATTTTATTTTCGCTTAAAAATGAATTACATAGAAGAACTGTTATTACCATTCCTCGGTTTTGGGAGGATTTGGGTTTGCTTTTAAGTAATCTGTAGCCCTGGATGTTGTCTTCAGAAGGATGTCAGCTGACCAAGGATTCTGACAGAAAGAAATTAAGTATCAACATAAATCACCTATATAGAGACTCCTACCAAAAACTTCTCCTGCCAGGATCTTGTTAAAGAAGCCAAACAGGCTTCTAAACCAGGTATTCAAAAATTTTTGCAAGTCATCCTCATTACCAGGTAGCATACATGCCTAGGAGCTACAGCTGTAATTTTAAAATTCATTTCAGCACCTCTAGTGTTACAGTTGCAGAAAAGTTGGGGGAAAGAACCGATAACAAAAGATAAACAAAACACAACTTTGCCCCACCATACTAATTTTAAACCAGCAAGTTAAAGGAGATGAAGACTTCAGAATGAACTTCAGCTATTTCAAACTGGTCTGGTGGTACAAAACAATCACAGGCATAATTTAATGCTGAAGATTCACATCTATTTTCAGTGTCAGTAGCACTACCTGAAAACATTAACACTTCTGCCCTGCCTCAGCTACTCACCACTACATTGTGCCAGCAATTGCTTTTCTTTTAGAACTGCTGGCTGAGATGCTTTTGTCCTTACTCTTTGAACTGTTTCACTGAAGAAGTGCAAAGTTAGCTTTAGTATTTTGAAACTTTGTGACTTTGACTGCAGTGGGTTTGGAAGCCAGCAGCTTAGATAGTAGATCCAAGGGGGCTGTAACCTTCAACAGAAAAGACAAAGAAACAGAAAGGAGCACCAGGAGCTAGTTTAAGGGCTATATAACCTTTCTAGCTATGTTGCTAACGTGAGACAAACATGCTTGTGGTCCTTTCAGAGATTAATTTTATGGTCTGCTATCTTGCACTTTACTAAAAATATGGATGATGCTACTTAACTACACATCTTCCAGCTCATTTTACGTGGCAACCATCTGTCTCCCACGGACAAATTGCCTACTTTTATGCTGAGGCTTCTTATTTTTCTGGAATGCAGCTTAATAGGTACAAAGTTAAAGATCATACCTCAGATATTCAAGATGAACTTCACAAAAACCTTGAAAGTGGACTCAATCTAGCTTTCTAATTATTACACTTAGGACAAGGTCATCAGTGCCTAGGTTGGTGTATTTTTTAGTCACAGAGCCTTTATCATGCAGCTTCCTTCTTTTTCAAGTTGCACAAGTCAATTTCACATTGCTCTGTGGCCAAATGAAAACTCAAAAAAACATGCACTGCTTTTCTTAGAATTCTGTGTCAGCTAGCTTGATTTCTCTTTATCAGCAGCCCTTAGCTCAGATTAGCACCACTGCTAGGGACTTGAAGTATGCAGTGTCATTCTCAGTAAGAGACTACTCTTGTCAATGTCTTAATGTCACTCATCTTAAGTTTTCAGGTGGCATATTCAGCTTTTCTTAACCAAGATTTCCTCCAAACACCACAAAGACTGGGAAATTCAATCCTGTTTGTTACCTGCAAACAGTTTATCTGAGTTACAGAGTAGCTATACAAAAAGTAATACATAATGCAGGCAAATACCCAGGTTGGTTCACCACATACAACAAGGTTGGGCTCAGACAGTGCAAAGCAAACTACTGCTGCCAGCACCTACCCAGGAACAGGATGAAAGCTTAAGTCTTTATAAGTAAAGATAGCTCAGCCTAAGTCAGCATTCATGGTCTTGTACCATTTCCTCGGGATAGAAATTTGGTGTACTGGCACTTCAGTAAAATAGGCCTACCTGGTTAATTCAAATATTACCTGTCCAGGCTTATGAACCTTAAAATCACATTTCGTCCTTAACTCAAACCCTGCACCTCAGTGTGGTTTTATTATACAACGTGGAAGTGGTACAGGCAGCACTGTACTGCTGCCTATCCCTCCTGACCATACTATGACAAGAGTTATGATATTTGCTGAAATTCCTTGTCCATATCTGCTCATATTTCCTGTAGCCAATAAGCACGTTCTCACTTCTTTACTGGGCTGTTCAAAACAGATGCACAGGTGCCACTTGAATACTACAAAGCATTAACTCAGCATAAAAAGTGATCATTCACAAATCAAGTTTTTTATTATTTCTATGCAGAGCTGCTGTTTTGGTTCTCTAAATTCAATAAAAGACTATGTAATTTGAATAAAATTTAGATTGCTCCTTTTCAATCATCAATTTAACAAACAGCAGCCATATTTTTACTACAGAGGCAGCGCCTCCGATTCTGAAGAACCAGAATTTATCCACTACACCACTGATATTAAAACTGAAGAATTTTACTCATTAGCATGACACACTATGTCACTGGGAGTGAGTTCTCCCTTGCTCTAAATTTAGGCATTTAAGACAACTTTTCTTACCTTTTGCAAAGTCTGTTTACAAAAAGCTTCAGACATCTTTTCTGAGAATAGGGCAGCAATGAATCACCTATTCATATCATCTGTGAATTATTCCTAAACAGGTCTGAAACATCAGAATAAGTGTTCTGCAGCAGGTCTGCAAAACCACAGTAAACCAATACACCTTTATTTACATAAATGAGGGGTAATTTATTGATTCACACAAAAATCTGAGGAAGCCAGACATAAGGGTTGGGCTGGATGAGTGCTAAAGGTCCACTCAAGTATGACTTGCACAGTATAAGAGAAAGGCTGTGCCTTTTTCCAACATGTTATATCACTGCAAAATAAGTGCGAACATTCAATTAACACAACACTAACAACAAAAAAAAAAACCCTCAAAACAAACCACATTTGAACCCTTCTTTCATTTTAGCAGAAAAATCAACACCACCTCCTTGGCACAAACCTGTCACTGATTTACAACCTAAGCATTACTGAACTTCAGAGTAAGACACATAGGACAGCTTCAGACCAACAGTCCAGACTGCTGTCTGCCACTACTGAAAAGAGGCAAGCAACTCTCCCTGTCAAAGACGCCAAAATGTGAAATCAAGACTGAAAAACCTAGACTTGATCATAATTCTGAAGACACATGCAATAAACCCATTTCAAAGACAATCTTTAAAACACATAGTCCCAGTTTGAAAACAGAACTAAACCTTTCAGAAACATACAATCCAAAATGTGAAATCTCTATGACAGGTGTTTGTGGGGATTTTTCCCATTACTATGGTCTCACAGCATTGTATTTATCTTTTTTTTAAAAAGGATTCAAAGAACATTGACTTTTAGTTCCCTATACACAAGTTCAGAAGAAGGTGGCAGAGTGATAAGAGATCTCTGTCATCCTCAGATAAAGTTAATGACAGAAAACCAACAGCCAAAACATTTTCATTGACCTGGAAAAAGACAACAACCTTTACCCTTGAAAAGGTGATTCAAAAGCTGAAGCTACAGGGAACCTTGTAAGGTAAATTCAGAGATTTTCTGTAACTGATTAAAACAGGTAATTTAAGTAGCACTGCTGTTGTTAGTGCATTTAAGGAAATACAAGCCTTGTAGGGAAAAAAGGCACATGCAGACAGTAAACTGATCTCAAAACACAGTGGGTAAAATACTTTGTGACTTTTACTGACACCATACAATCTTCAGTGTGAGAACATAACTGCTCCAAAATCTGGTCAGCAGACATTTCAGGAGGTGAAAAATTACATTTCCCCGTCCCCCATTTATTAACAGGGCTTTATATTGTAACAGAAAGAACCTGCACTTGAAATCGTATTTCATCCCTATTAAAAAATAAGAGTAGGCAAAATTAAAATACATTTAAAGAACATAAATCATCATTTCACCCAATCTGTTCAGAAATTTCCATTAAATCCATGGTCAATTACAAACTGGAAATTAAAAAGACAGTCAAAGTAAAAGGAATTACATATAGCCATAAACTTCCAAGTGGCAGAATTTGTTCTTACCTGTAATTTTAACCTTGTCAAGGTTCTAGTTCAGTGCTGAAAGAATTAGTTTACATTCCTGCTGCCAAGAAGCACGTAACAGAATGACTTGCAAAACCTTGAGATAATAGTACAGGACACAACATCTGCTTTATTTCGGTATTTCCTAGAAAGAAGCAAAGGAAGTAGTTAGCTACTCCAGATGGTGTACAACAGATTTGTACATTAATTTTTTCATGAATACAACGTTTTCCTAAATAGAAGTGTTTGAACTAAAGCTGTGCCTGGATGTGCAAAGATCTTTCAGTAAACTCTCCAAACACTATATTCAAGATTAATATTTTTCTCTATTTCCCCCACCAACTGACAAGTACTTAAAAAGTCATCAGCCTATTAACTGCCATTAAAGTCCGTAAATTCAATAACAGAAGGAATAGCTTTTGCATGCCTTCTAGCATCACTGTACCATCTTAATTTTGTTCACCTCCTCAGATGACAGAGTACACTCCTTGAGTGTTTGACAAGACTTAAACCCACCATGTGCAGCATGTGCAATTTGTGAGCTCTTTATTCTGCTTCCTTAGATGTAAAAATGCACAAGAGTTTAAGACAAAAGTACTTCAGATCCTCTGAAATGGGAATAACTACATTTCTTCAAAAATAGTTTCTGTAAAAATCAACAAGAAATTCACCTTCAAATGTAAAAGTAGTGAATAACCAACAATTCAGGTATGTGGATCAACAACATGTATGGATGCTCCATGTATGTGGAGCATCTACCCATTGTTTTGAACAGGATGCAAACACCTGAAATCCTTCATGGATCAGGGACTACATATTTCATCTTATAAACCACTCCATCTTACAGAAACTGTCAAAAGAATACACTGGTAGAAGGAACTGTCATAGGAAAAATTCTGGATAACAGCCAGCTTTGTCTGGGACAGGAGGGAAAAAGAAGTTTTACTGTGACAGTTAAAATTTTAAACTGGTAACAGCACTCTGGATGAACTGAGTGATAAGAGAGACCTACTGCAGACCTTGACTTTAAGCCCACTGATGGAAGAATGGAGCTACGACAACATTTCATTATGGCTTGCCTCTTCCAAACACTAAGTGGTGCTTTTCAACTGCTAAAAAGTGTCATAAGCACAAAATTGCTCAAAAGGACTACTTCACCACCTTTTGAAGAATTGCAGGAGTTCAGCAAGTTCTATGCCCGTAGCTCTGCCCTGGGTTTGCCCCAGCATTCTCTCTTCTTATGCACCACAATAGGATGGATTGTTCAAGGAACCAAACTAATCCAGAAAAAGTCAATTCTTTCCTGTCATTTGAGGTCTCCAAACCAGCTTAGGAAATGCCAGATCAAACAAGTGCTAACAACAGAAAAGCAGAATCATGAGCTGCTGCCAATTAATATTTGCTCCAAGTATTGTGTAATTACACCTTAAGCAGCATGCACTAAATCATTAATAAACTCAGAAAAAGTATCTTAAATCATTATATTGAACTACAAGGCAAAAGCCCTGCCCAGAAGGTAAAAAAGTTTCAGAAAAACGTTGTTTCCACATCAAGGAACTTCAGGGAGTAAAATGAAACACACCCAGGGCAAATTCACCAAGTTGTGTAACAGAGCTCTTCTTTAGCACACAGGGTTTTAGGGCACAGACACAAAACACGTGGCCAGGACATAGGTCCCTCCATGCAGTGTCTCCCACCTTCAGAACATTCCCCAGCCAGGAGGGTTACAAGGTGCTTGCTCCACGAAGTGGTCAGGAGCTTCTGTGCTTCTGTGGTCAGTGGCCTTTAAAAGTGGCAAACTCACAGAAGCAGCCCTGGTAGATGGGCATTATGCTTGAGCCCTCCCAGACTCTACAGAGGATGTGAGAGTATTTCTTAGACCAGGACTTCTTTTAGCCAGAAAGTTGCTTGTAGCAGAGCAGATTCAAAAATAGATATTTTGGGCTAAGAGCATTTTACCTCAGAATATGATTGCATTTACACAAAATCTATGTACACCATCTCACTTCTCAGAAGTGAGGAATACAGTATTCAGTGTCCCAAACCCCAAAAGCACCTTCAGATATAGCGTCCAACCCTGAATATGGCACAACAAAGGGACATTACTTCAACTTAATCTGCACAGTAGTGACCCATACCTCTCCAAATAAGCTGCATGGATTGTTTCCTCTCAGTATGAAAAGACATTTAGATTCATGATACAGCTTTGGGATAATGAACCATTATATTTAGCTCCTAACAATTTGAGTACCAAAAATGCTCACAATACACAAATGTAAATCTTGTCCAGATTGCTCATCATAAATTACATCACAAGAATAAAGCTGAATGCTTCCTATTAAAGGCTTAACAAAATTACAAGATATATTAAGCGTTTAATTTGGGCTACTTAAGTCTTCATACTACGGGTGTAATATTTTAGTAGGACTAAGATAGTGCAGGAAATTTTTTTGCTACTAAGACACCAGCACCCTACAGCAGGATAGTTTTTAATTGAGAAAAACTTAAATATTCCTGGGCTAATAAAGTATTTGAACTTGACCATGTTTACAGAAAGTAAGACCAAACAGACAAAGCCATCATAAGCAATTCACTGCTGAAGAACTAAATGCAATATTCCAAAATAAGCACATTAAAAAAAAGATGCAGTCCAGAGAAATTTGAACAACACTATCATGTTATTTTACAGAATGTAACCACTACAACATCCAGTCCTTTGCAAGTTTCCAAACTCTGGCGAGAGAAGCACCAGAAAAACAATGTGTTTATTCTGCCTCACAACCAGTTAGACCGGGACTCTGACCTTTCATGGATAACCAAATCACAGCTGATTTTAAAACAAGCAAACAAACAAACCAACTCACTTACTGAATATCAACAGAAAGAGCCCTGATCCACCCTATGACAGCACAATACCACCACTGCCAATATTGTCTCCCCAGAAGTGTAAGCTGGGTCACACACACTCAAAGATTCTGCAGAAGAGACAGAAGGGAGAAAGAAAAGAGCAGCAGTGTATGCCACAGGTTGTTTAGTAAACTACAGCCTACCCAAGGGCATGTCTCCAACACACAGTAAACCTAAGGTAATAAATAACATCCCTTTCCTGAAAGGCCCATTCATTGGGATACCTGAATTTTGGGGAAATAAAGAGCACAGGGGAATACACTAGTGCTGCAAGTTCATGCAATAGCTCTTCCTTACTGTACCTATATGAAAAAGCCAAAACTAATCCAGAAGTTATTTTCTGCTTGCTAACTTGATACAATGCACAATTTCCACCCTAAAGAGAGAGCTGATCACCCATTGTAATAAAAGATAATGAATTCTCTCTACATTTGCTAAGTGGTTCTTCATTCTGTACAGAGCCAATACTGAAAAAAGTCTTGATTTTTGATTCTATTGTGAATCAACCAAGACTGAACAAAGTTCTGATTTATGAGCCTGCAGGTGTGGGAGTTTTTGGTGAATTCTTTTCCCCCCCTTTTCAAACATGGAAGCTGCACAAAAACATTCATATTGATCAGTTAAAGTAAGGAGAACTAACTAAAGTTCAAAACTAAGAACCGTATGAAGCAATTTAGGTGCTTTATACTTTCTGAAGCACTTTATATAATATTACAGTTTTGAAAAATCTACAGAAATACCCTTCCACTGTGTTTTAAAAGTAGAACACAGAACTTCCTGGAAAGCTAAATGGCTTGAAATAAATTTGCTTGGGGTTCCAGTCAAAGCTGAGTACAGCAAGCCGAGGTCTGCAGTTAAAAGTTCGACAGCCAATTAGTAATTTAAACTATTAAATTATGAATTTCCAACAGAAGTACACTGTTACACCAGTATTTCCCACTCACCTAAAAGCCTACTAATACCATGGTCTAGGCATTATAATTAAGTCCATACTTTTAAATATCACCTCAAAAATGATGGACATAAGTTACAGCACCAGAAAGCTGCTTTTTGATGCATCTTACAAAAGATATTCTAAACTTTCTTCCTGCAGACCTGTCTTAAACATACATTTGCACTTTTGTAATTCCTAAGTTCTCTGTGACTCACTTGCAGGTAAGCTTTAGATCAGTAAACTCACATTATAGCTGTGTGGATGTCTTGGCAGCAATGGCAGCTTAAATGATATTTGCTCTCAGCAGCCCATTCCTGTTCCATGCTCTGTGGCTGAGCAGACATACAGACAGCTACGCTGGCACAAATGAATGCCTGAAGCACAGACTGCTCATCTGGCTGATGAGGAAATCAAACTTTGTTGAATTATACAAGCAGAAGATGAAGAGCAAAAGTCAGCCTTACTGGAATTCAGAATGCAAGCTGCATTTGCCTACTGGAAGATCACTGGCAAGCACTTACTTCTGTGTTCTTCTGTAATAGATCAGAGTTATGCTCAGCACAGCTCAAGCAGAGAAATATGGAATCACCTCTCCATCATACATGCTGGGCAGCTTTGCAAACAACCAGCTTTAGGAAGAGAGGAGGCTGAAGAGTACAGACATCTAGCAGGCTTCAGTAAAAACACTCAAGTACAAAAGTCTTTCATTCTCAATTATTTGATCTTTAGATGAACTAAGGAGAAGGAATTACTTTCAAGAGTTAAAATGTACTCTGTGTATATCTTAGTTTTCTTCAAAAAAGAAAAAAAACCAAAAACACCCCACCAAAACCCTCAACTGAAAAAACAAAGCACTGTAAACAGAGGACTCTGAACAAACATGTTTATTGGGGCTGCTAGAACTTTCTAGAGAAAAGTTTGCAGAAGTTTCTAACCAGATTTTATCTTCCCTTACATAATAATAGCTGCAGTGCCAGTCAAGTTATAGATACACATTACACCTTCCACAGCAATCCAGGAGTTACAGATTGAGAAAGCTATGTTTGTATTCTGTATGGGTTTGTGTTTTTCCTTGATGCAAAGGGCAGAGTCTACAATCATTCATCTCCCTGATGGGTACTCAAAATTCCAGCTCAGACATGCTGAAGTGATACGCATGGGCAACCTAAGATCATATTTACTATTACTGCAGTGCCTACCAAGTGACCACATTCTTATGCTGTCTCCCCGTGAGGCAAATCTAATATCACATAACTAGCTAGAATACCTGGGTAGCAACATCTAATGCACCAGTTTGAAAACATCTGTCCATCTGTTGTCTTTCCTAACATCTGGCCTTCAAACTGATGTTCTAAAAAAATACAACCACTATTGGTAGACTGCTTAGATTTTGTAAATGTCCATAAAACCAGCCTGAGCACTGGTCCAATGAGATTATTCTGAGAAAGAATCCACCATACCTGTCACCTAATAACATCAGAGCGCACACCTTTTCTGAAGTCCTGTGGGACAAAACAGCATATCCCTAAACCACACCTCACCTGACAGTCTCATCCACCCTACCTACTATAGCACTATTCCTGAGCACCCAGAGTCTGTCACTCCTTTGTCTAGAAGAGAGAGGCATTAGTGAACTATAGTATTATTCAAGTTCAGACAAAATCTTGGAAATAAAAACCTCTCTGTTTATTATGCACTAGAAAAGGCTAAGCCTTTTCTAGTTAAGCTGTTCAAAGAAGGCATCTTAAGCATAAAACCATAAAAAAATCCTACAGAATCAATTGTCAGCAAAATCAGAGAAAGTAACATAGCTCAAATCAGTTAATTCAGTTGCAAGTACATGCTTTTGGATAATAAACTCCATTGTTACAAACCTCATTGCACTTCCAGATGATAAACTCCCTTGTTACAAACCTCATCATAGGATAAAGAGTTAAGAAAATTGACATAATTGTATAATTTCATTACTAAGACAGCAAAGGTGATTGAGCTACAAAATTTTAAGATGTTTTAGCTGTAGGTTACAGTCAAAGTCTGATAGTTTTCAAAAGATTAATAACCTTCTGAGTGGCTTGTATGAAATGTTCAGAAGAGGAAAGAACAGATTATCTGCAGATGGCTACTTTGACTAATTCCTCTGTGACCAGTATTCAGTGATTTTTAAGCCGAAGTCCTCAAAAATTAATGTTTATCTGGGTAGAGAACTTCACCCTAGCTCCTACAGGCTACCACTGCATTTAGAACAGGTCAGCTTTTGACTCAAGTCTCGCTATTATGACTGAAGCCAATTAGGAATTTTTTATCCTCAATACCCTGTCTTAAATTTCTGCTGTTCCTGACACACACACAAAAAAAAACAAACAAACAAAGCACATGCCAAACAAACAAAAAAACAAATAATAATTTAAAAAACAAACAAAAAAGCAAGCTTAAACCTTTTTTATACATGTATTTCTGCACAGATCCTGTATTTCGAACAAATGTCCCAGAAAGGATTCTCAAAGGCACATCACATTATCACATTTTGGGGAATTAAACCACTATAATATATGCATGCTAACTAATCACATTTTCCCCTACCTTACAAATATAACACAACCCTAAGTGTGACCACGAGTGTATCTAACCTTTAGAAGGAATTTAAACTCCAGAAAGTGGGGTACAAAACAAAAAGAATCAAAATAACAGTACTTCACTTAGGACCAATTACAAAAAATACAGCAAGAATTCGCTAATGCTGCTATGTTTGACAATGCCAGAAATAAAGACATATAAAATTTAAAAGTGATAATAGGAATTGGACTTTATTTCTTTATATATGATACCAATGATCAGAGGAAGGACTTCCTCTCTCTCAAATAAGGCTCCTTTTCAACTTCTAATGGTATGTCTTCAAGTATAAATGCACTAAAACTGAGCCATCACAGCAGTTTAAGAAAAAAACAAACAACTTGGCCACTGTTGATGTGCAGACAGTTACAGAAGGCATAAATTCTCCGCCACACTACTTAGACACTTGGATCTATTTGTGGCTTTTTTTAGCCATGTTACCACTTGCTAAATTTATATACATCAGGAGTTAAACGCAAAAAGGTCATTCAACACCACAATAAAATCACCAGCACATTTAAATTGGTAACATAAGAAAACCAGCAGTACACGCTGCCAAATATTAAGAGTTACAATGCTATAAGCATTTTAATGTTTACTGCAAAGTACGCAGCTTGGAGAGAGAGAATTCAGGCATCTATTATGTCAACTCACAGCCTACACACACAATCTTTCAAAAGAAGTAATTTAAGTAATACAGGAACTGAAGGCTCCAAATAGGAGTGGTTAAAACAAATAGTTATTATTATATCTCAATTACAGTTTTAAAACATTTGCCCCTTTGTCTCTTCCAGGTTAAGAGGCTTCTTACTGTATTACTATTAACAGAATCAGCACACAGAAATGTAAAGGCAATTAAAATTTTTTAAGAGGGTACATTCGTTTAGAAAGTAATTTCCTTATTGCTAATGAAGATTTATCATCTTCCTAAATCAACTTAACTTGATTAATTTCAGATTAGGCCTATCTCAAAGCATTTTTAAGGCAGTTATAATAAATGCTGAAGAAAAGCAGCTGATCCTACATGATACATAATTATGTACCCCAATACTGTAACAGAATCAATACACCTGTAGTCATATGATACTCAATTCATAGTATGGTATTAAAAGTCATGTTTCAGATCACAGATGACTTGTCCAGACTATTTCAGAAAACACACTACTCTCCTCCCTGCTCTTTTACAGGATACTCTACTTCCCATCAGACTAGAGAAACTTTTTAAGAAGAAGCCTAGTCAAAAAAATCACTATCTCTAGGAACTGCAGAGTGAAGCAAACTTCCATTACCTTTTTTTCTGGCAGAAGACTCCAGTATTGTTGCCTGGACACACGGAATCTTTTTCAGGTGTCTGCATTGAAGCTATCTGAACTGTTTCACTTGTCACCTACACAGAAGTATTTGGCAAGAAGCAGCCACTTGACAACTTGCAAGTTTAAAAATTCAAAGCTTTGTCCAATTTATATTGCAACTACAGGTCCACAGTAAGTCTCTGGGACTCACTTTTAATCAATAGTTTAAACTCTCAATTTGCAATATATACTTCAATGCTGAAGTTTCAGATATCTCTATTGAGTAAAAACTGCTTAAATTTTGCCACTATATCAGTATCACAATATATGTTGAATTACACCTGCAAAAATTCAAAGGGCAATTCTGTAAGTAAGAATGTTAAAACTAGCATACAAGAAGACCATACCAATTTTCAAGAAATCAGTATTAGAGAAGGTGCTTAAGTGCATGACAGGCAGTCAATGCCATAATGATAGACATGACCAAAAGGATTCTGGCAAAGTTAGCACGTTAATAATTCAACATTCACTTTCTACTACTCATCATTTTCAGACATCAGCTGCAGGCAAATCTGGATAATACAGATTAAGACACCATCTCCAGCTCCACCAAAGGTTTCTACTCCTCCTGTACACTACTGGCTGTAAGACATGCCCTTGCTAGACAGAATAGTGATGGAAATGTCTTAGCACAAAGACACATTAGGAAAACCACATTAATTGTAGCAAGGGGACAAACACCCTATTCTGCCATCCCATTTATAAGACAACTTGTCAAGACATTTTAAAATTATTTCTATATTTCAAAGCTCATACAACAGCCTTACCACTTTACTACCATAAAGCTTAACCTGCATGCATTCTATACTAGTGCAACAAACTATCTGGATTGATGAAAACTAGGAATCCATAAAATAATCAAGGCACACAAAGGAATACTCTTAAGTATTTGAGCATTTGCAGAATGACAGCTGAAAGAATCAGATTAATTTAGCAGTTTAAAAAAAAAGCAGACAATTAGCTTGGGGATTACACAAATAATTCGGTCAACTCTACTGCATAAAAAACAGACCTCCACTCACAAAACATCAGAAATAGGTATGTGGATAGAAGATTGCTGATCAGAGCTTCCAAACAGATGCTGAACACAGCACAACGAGTGCCAGTTTCAGTAGGTTTCCATGTCCCCAAAACTGAAGAGATGGCACTAGGCAACCAGCTCCCTATATTAAGTGATACTTAGTCCCCAAAACATCTCCCACATCCTTCTGAGTGTCTCCAACATCCCTTCTATGACTGGAGACCATGGCCTTGTATTCTCTCTTCTATGCAAATACCTGGTCTGTAAAGGGATAGCTATGTGCTTCTCCAGTCTTCAAAGAGTGGTTTGGGCTGGAAATGACCTTAAAGATCACCTGGTTCTAACCCACCTGCCACAAGCAGGGACACTTCTTACTGGAAAAAGTCACCCTTGTCAAAACTCCCACTCCAGTTTTCTTGTAGGCACCCTTTAGGTACTGGAAGGCTGCTCTATGGTCTCCCTAGAGGCTTTTCTTCCTTCTTTCCCAGCCTGAACAACCTCAACTCTTCCACACAGGAGAGCTACTCCAGCCCTCTCATCAGCTTCACAGTTATGTATATGTATATGTATATGTATATGTATATGTATATGTATATGTATATGTATATGTATATGTATATGTATATGTATATGTATATGTATTACTCCACTTTTCCCTGAGAGTGGTATAAGAATGACACAACAAACACTGTTAACATTTTGTTAAACTGTGCATGTAAGCTGAAGGCAATGGCATCACTGTTGAACAATGCTAATGGCTCCTACTACTTGACTGTGCTCTAACTTTCAGAGAGGTGACAACTGCACAGGTGCATGAAACTACGGCTTTATTAAAAGAAATACATCTACCATTTCCTCCAAAATGCAGCAAAAACCTGCCCACTGAATCCCAACTATCTCCTGATATTTTGAAAGTGACCGAAATATTACTCTAGCGTTCACTCTCTGCATAGAGAATTACAATAAGCTCAGCAAGGGACCAAAAAGTAACCAAATAAGAGTTACTAAGACACTGCCAATTTAGTAAGACATTCCATATCATGCAACTTAGTGCATCAGTTTTATAATTAGCAACACTATACTAACCAAAGCTTGCTATTAACACTAGCTACAAGCAGCAACCTACTTGACTATTTTAGTTAAGGAACACAGCCACAGCCAGCTTATATACCTCCGATCATTAGTGCATTTCAACAGAAATATGCAGAGGTAGTTCATTGTTAATAGTGATAGCATTCTGCAGGAATAGAACAGTTCTGCAAGAACTCAAACAGTACCATTTTGCCAAGTCTCAGTATTCATGCTTTGTGTCATCTGGTCACAGGCAATTTTGAAAGTCTTACCTTAAAGGCAGGACAAAAATAAAATTTCTTCCACATCTTGGTCTTTCTGATTAAGATTCACTTTAGTGACTCTTCCTTATATACTGGAGTAAATAAAGCAGAAGAGCCTGTGAGTCTGAAAGTATTAAAATGGAAGAACTGACCAACTTCTCCCCTAGTTCAACACAATATTCAATAAAATCTCTAACTCAAATGCTTAATAGTAACAGCTAAACTGAAACTAAAACTCTGTGAACCACTGGAAGAGGCCAAGCTAGACAAGAAGTTCCTCTTTGTCTATAGCAATGCCACCAAACATCAAATGACTGCTTTTCACTTGTTAAAGATCAAAGTATGAAGTGATCTAAGATACCAACCACTCAACAGCCACTATTTACCAAGAACTCCCACTTTCAATATGTACCACCTTTACAGATGTCATGTAAGCAAATCCACTGCCAAACCAGGAATATGTAAACCATATGACAGGGAGAACCTGAATACAATAATGTGTATGTACGGGTGTTTAAGTGCAGAGATAATGGAGAAGTCTGGCATACAAATGCAATTGTCCACTGTAACATATTCACATCCTGGATGCAAAGGAGAAGAAAGACTAAAAGCTGAGATTTTAACTTATTTTAAGTCACAGAAACCATGACAAAGAAGTCTGTTAACCTGCCGCTGCAGAAACACATCTAAGCTCTCTGTCTTACAAGAGAGAAACAAAGCTGCATTTGCCCCAAACCCATGAGAAGGGCTACCACAGTTAAACCCACCACACCTTCACAGACCAGAATACTGTTTCTGCAGCAAGAATCTGCCTCAAGCATTGTCTGTTCTGGAGATCGTCTACATGTAGCAGCTCAGATGATAGTTTGCTTCCCTCTTTGTCCAGGTTCGTGAAAAGAAACTAAACTCAGAAAAACTGAGAAACTAATCTCAGAAAAACTGCTTACCCCTCCCTCCCCAGTAACTTCAAATGTTTTACAGATCGCTTTGTTTTACATCAAGGTTCAGAATATCAAAGGTAAATGAGAGACAAAACATATGGACAATTATAATGTTCTAAAACTTCATTTTTGATACTGAAAGAGAGTATTTTTTCCTTTCTTAGATTAAATGCTTATTCAGTGAATGTACCTTGCTTATTCCAAGCCTACTCAATCGGCAGACTCTAAGTAACTAGTACTTAATACTGAAAACAGTCAACAAGAATAAGTGATTATGTTAAAACTATTTTATTTAGTAGACAGCAGACCCTTGAGGAACTCTAGTTAAAACTGCTGTCCAGAATATGAACCATTGACCAGCCACCCTTTAAAATGACTCCTCAACCAGTTTTCATTTGTCTAGTCATTCTCCCATTGAGACTGAAAATAGCCATATGCTGAAGGACATCAAAACGTCTTGCTCAAGTAAAAAAAAAAAAAAAAAAAAAAAAATTAAAAAAAAAAAAAATCACTGCTCTGTCCTCAGCTGAAGACCTCATCATTTGACACAAGGCAGTCGGGTCAGTCAAGTACAACTGACCCCAGTCAAGCCAGGCAGACTGAAATAGTCACCTTTTTCAAAAATGTTTTTCTACAGATTTATAGAAACTACTTATTGATAGTGCTATCCAAATAAAGCAGTATGTAATGTTTTTATTAAGTGATATGGAAAGCCTTCTTTATTATATAACATAGCAAGGATGTCTGAAACAGTGAACAGGAACCATCTCTAAGCTTCAACGATTTGCCTAATTTGAAGCCTAAATACAAGAACTCTGCATTAATAAACCAACCAAAAAAAAAAAACAGGTCTCAACATGTAAAACACAGACACCTAACAATTCAGATTTTGGCTAGTTTTCAAAGTATCAGGCTACAAGACAGTAAACAGCAGAGGTTATAAAAGGGAAAACTTGGTCTTTGTAACAGTATCTAAAATTTATTACAGAAAGGGACTGCTGAGAAAGAGAAGAGAAAGAAGGAGAAAAGAACATAAAATGACCAAGAAAACTCGAACATGTTTCACTATGAATACTGTACAGAATTGCTAAAATTCAGTTTGTTTCCATCCTTTCAGATAGCTTGAATTTCTCCCCAACCTTACTGCAAGAGACCTCCAAATCTGAACACAGATCTGAATACAGAAACTCCTGGACACAGAATCAGCCAGTGCCTGACAAACAACTGCAAACTCTATTCTTTACTAGTGATGACATTACTCAAGTTTCACCCAAAATAGTTCAGTCCCTCTGCAGATCATCAAAACTTAGGCTTGAAACAGACAGTGGGGAAGATATACTAACTGCACATTAAGCAATGACAAACACCACAGTGGATGAGCTGAGGCAGTCCTCCTACCTCTAAGGAAATCTGCAAATGTGAAGAAAAGCACAGAAAAACAGCTTGACTTGCTCAGAAACTTTCTGACAAACTCCTTACCATGACCTTTGCTATGCAAAGTTTTGGTTTCTGTTGCATTCTCATGTACTTACAGATATTCTTGTCAGCGAGTGCTGGTATTTAATTAAATTGGAATGACTACTATGAAGGGAGTCATATAAACATCTGTAGCAGGCTATGCATTTGGGGAAAATCCAAAAGAGGGGATGGACCTTTTTAATTTAGTTATAATATATGTTTTCATGTCAACATTTAATTCCAGACTCTTTACTTTAGGACTGCAACATGACTGGTGACACTGCTAAGATGGTCACAGTTATGTGACTTCTCTGTGGTTTTCACCAGCAGTAACATTCCATGTAAACACAGAACTTCATTTCACAAGATAGATCATCAGGTATCCAAACCACCAGTGTCAAGAACCGACAGTACTTGTTAGTAACTACACAAGAACTTCTCTGAAACACCTCAGCGTGCAGTCTTACAATAAGTGAGGCTAAGCTGAACTGGTAACTGCTGTAAGCTCACCTCATGTCACAGGTAGTTTCTACCCGAGCTTTGGCATCAGTACTTGCTCTCACATCCTCATACAGCAAGCTGATTCAAGAAGCTAAACTAAAGAGAATTAATCACAGCAATATGTACCCAACATATGCGTATTACCCAAGTCTTACCACAAGATGAGAGACAGCCGGGTATCAATATGAGAAGGAAGAGGGCTCTGCACATGGTCAGAAGCAAAAAAACTGCAGAAATACAACAGCACTAACATGCTTAGGTAACTATACAAGACCCTCTTCCTTAATGCAAGTCAGGATTATGAGTGGGGGTTCCAGAAGTAAATGCCTGAGTGTGTGCAGATGCCTGGCAAAAACTCTTTCCTGCACTTTATCAACACTGAAAAGTGGTGAAAAACTGAAGTATTTTAAGGACCTTTAACCTTTAAGGAGAGGAATACCAGATACTAACCGGGCAGCATGCAGCAAAAATCTGTTTAGGTAGAGGGAAAAAACAAACTCATAGCGAGAGACAAAACCAAAGCTGCATTAAGTACAGTAAGTAACTCAGCTTACAAGAAGATGCTATACCCATTATTTTTAAACAGCTACAAAACTGTAACAGCAGTGCCTGGCTGACAAAAGAGCTGATGTACTTAGTGCCCAGCAGTCTCACCACGGTAGTGTAAGAGTTAATGACTAGAAACCAACTCAGAAGAAGCAAAGCTTCAACTGAATTACATGCTTGCTACATGAACTCTCCTGTCTACAGAATTTTGAAGGCCCCTCCCTTTCGCAGTTGGACCTAATTAGCTTTATTGCTGTTTTCCCCTCTTAATGTAAAAATTAATCTGGGGTCACATCAGCTCACTCTTACTTTCCTTCTCTGAACAAAGCAGTTCAAAGTACATCTTTTCAGTCATCCAAAGACCTTAAAATAATCTTTGCTTCTTCAGCAGCTGTGATGCAAGTCTACCAATTCCATGACACATTAAATCCATAAAGCACTAAGTTCCTCCACTATCTGCAGGTCTTTTTACACAATTCAGGGCAAAAAAATCCAACAACTTGCACAGTTCAGGAAAAAGCGCTATAGACTAAATCTTCTCTCATTCCCCCCAGTCCTTCTCAAGAGTGGATTCAACAGGAGAAAATGAGCCCAAAGAAAGCAAACAAACAAAAATAAGGACAGAGAAAGAAGACTAACAGCAAGAAGCTCCTCTCCAATTGACCCCAAGCGGTCAATTTTTACTTACTGGCTTTTACTCATGTCAGCATCCCTCTGAAAGGCAAGCAGAGGTAATGGCAGGCAGCAGAATTTGGTAATAAAAGGCAGTGCAGTCTATGTGCTGATAAAAATCTTTAAAATTATGTACAGACAAATGAACAAAAAACAGATCACCATGATGAGGACAAGAAGGAATACTCCTCAATGAATACTGTGCTCTACCTACTCAAGTATTCTCTGGATTAGCTGAAGTTATCAGTGAATTGATGCAGTAAATTCTTCAGAAAGCATTATAGTTTTCTTCCTTACTAAGAACACTACTCTTCATGTTCTCTCCTGACTTATTTCAGTTTCTCTCTTGCAGTAACAACATCAGACTTTGACTCAGGCAAAGGAGAGAACTGGAAAAAAAACAACTTCTGAAATTGGGACTAAATCAAGTGTGCAGAAGAAAGGTTGCTCATAGGTAGACCTGGCTCACCCTTATTGTACTAGTGGTAGCTTAAGATGCCGACCACTAAAAAGAAAATAAATAGAGAAAAGGATGATGGAGTTCCCAGTAGTGTTTTAGGACCATTACTTGACTTTAGAAAAAGGCTTTAAGCACAAATCTGACAACTCATGACAGATCAAAGCTGTCACATGTGCTTTGTATGCAAGAGCTTGTTTTAATCAGTGCTTCAATAAACAAACAAACAAGACCTTTGGAGGAAGGGACAACAGGGAGAGACCTATTAACAAGCTTTCCACATTATTTTCCTGCTCTTTGTGAAACTTGACAACATAATCAGGTTTCATGTCTGGGCAAACCTTAAGACACCTTTTCAAAAAATCACTTACTTCAGTTATGACATTGCTACCCCCAAGTTTTTACTTATATAAAACACATCTGAAATTGCTAAGCCTGAACAAAACAGAATGGTAAAACAAAATATTAGTTCCGGCAGTAACTGAGCCCTACATTTCCTCTCTACAGATTAAGAAATACATGAAACTTCGGATTGAAACCAGTGTGGTTGTTAAATACATCTGTGAATATATGGTATTTTTCAAGGGTTTTTTTTCAAATATGAATTAATGAAGTACAATTGCAGAGTACCTTCCACAGTGTCATTTTTCTTAAAATGTTAAATTCTGTTTCCCGCCACTGGCAACAGCAACACACAAGCTAATTTCAAGAATCCTGAACTATACTGGAATTGTATTTCTTCCCCTCTGACTCCAGAAGTACAGAAGCACTTTCACTTCATGTTAAAAGATCATGAGAAAGTGTTCCAACTGTTTGTAACCTTATCTTCTTCCCTCCAAAAGTCAGATATGCAAAGTTGACAGCATTCTTTCTTTTCCTTTAAATAAAAATAATACTGTAACAATAGTCAAAATCACAAAATAAGCTGTTTTCTTTAACTTGAGTTAAAGTTCTTTATAACTGACTTCACTAAGCATTTTAGAGAAGTTCTCTGGCCTGGAATTACTTGTGTTTGGTATGTTCTAGTTGAGAAATTGAGATGTCATCCAATTTGATTTAATGTTACAAACCAGCTATCAATCTTCAGCAGCTCTTAAACTACATTATTTTCACATTCAAATACTGTAAGAAGACATAATAATACAGACATGGTTCAGCATAAGACAAATTAAAGGCCAAACAAAAGTAAAATAAGTTTATTGTTTGCTATGATATAAAAGTAAGACACAAAACACCACTGGCACTATAGCAGAGTCCTAACTATCCTTCCACATCACACACAAGCCTAATTATTGTTTCAATTTTAAAACACAGGAAAACGTTAAACTATCACTTTTACCACTTATGGAAAAACAGATGAGCTCTAAAGGCCTGTCTGCAGAGGAGACTGCACAGCTATTTGACTCTAGCAAACACTGTGCAACATCTCTTTCCAATGTAATCATCCACAAAAGTGGTATGCTTGTCTTTTCCCTGATCCCACAAATTACTTGTAAGAGACAGACACATTGAACTTCTTCCAGTTTCTTTACACTGCTAGAGATGCACAGAATCTAAAAGAGGGCTAAGCAGGAAAACCGCACACAAAGCAAACAATTCCTATTATTAATGCATTTTTTTAAACTACTGAATGCTTATGAACTGGAGGTTATCTTTTGAACAGCAGCTTGAATTGCAGAGCACTTACAAAGGATTTACAGAACAGGTGTCACACTCCTCTCTTCCTCCCAGCTCTACCTATTGTTTTCACAGCATTGTTTTCATCTTGTTTATGTATAAAACCTCTATTATTTGAAGTCTTGTGCACAACCTTCTACTTGTTTAGATAACTACTCCTCAGAGTAACATAATCAGACACAACCTAGACTTCGGATGCGTCCAATAAATTCATCTACCAGCATAAGCAATCAGCAAAGAAAAGAGCAGGAAAGACATTATCTCGGAGAAAAGTGAAACAAAAAAGCTCTTGCTGTAATATGTCTCCTGGAAAAGTGATAAAGGCACAGAAAACATGACAAGTTGCAAATGGATAAACATCCCATCTGAGGAGCCCATTTGATATATGTATAGGCATTAGTCCTACAATTACTGAATAACATTCATTGAGGGTAAATCCCACCTGTAATTAGACATTGTTAATAACCTCTTTAGAGGCGTCACTTCAGTTCTTACTGACAACACCCAAGGTGAGGCATCTATGAGTCTTAACAGCCTGTACTGTGCACTGGGGCTCTCTTGAGCTAGATGGAGCTGCTTTACTTTCCAGGATGAGGGATTGAACATTACCTGGGGGAGTCAATGGACTACCTCTGCTACATCTGGATTCAAGTTTTACAACAGCTGAGATAAAAAAAGTAACTTGATGTTTCCTTTGAACATGAACACTCAAAAAAAAAGTACCCTCTTAGTGAAAAGCCAGCTATAAACAATTTTTATCAAATGTTCCACAGAGAACCAAGCTTCATGTCAGACACCAGAAACCAGCACCTGCAGCTAGCACCATATCTGAAGAGAGGTCTTGAGCACAAGCTAGTATGCAGAGTACCTTTTGACCAGGATAAGATTTTCCTGTCAGGAACCAGAACAAATAGTACAGACATATTTTATTACTCTACTAGGTAAAGAGAGCAGGAGAAGAAAGGACACAGAAAGAACCCTGAGTAACAGCTGCACTATATTCTCCTTTCATACCTTTACAGATCTCTGAAGGCAGCGCTTTGAGTATAGACCCACTTCAAACAGAAGCAAAAGGAACAATTTCTTCAGCTTTATACACTGAAGACAGAACTCTCAAAACAGCCCGCAGTACCACATAGTTTCAGTGCAGTACTTCTCATCTGAAAAGTTTCAAAGCACATGACAGTTTCAGCAGTTTTTCAAGGTCACAAGGGCAATCACAAACACAAGTCCCTGCCCCCTCCAATTGCTAATCCACCACCCTCTAAATCCAGTCTAGCTGTACTCCCAGATATTTATGCAATGTGAAAGCCCTCATTCACTTCTCTTCTAGAACCATGATCCAAAACTACAATAAGCGGTACCATATATACAGCTGCAATATACAAAGGCAATATTACACCTGTCGATATTTATTTGGATGTGGTTTAAGAAGCATGTTGAATACTCTCAAGAATTGTATTTATCTTATACAGAAGAGACTTTCAGCATCCCTTAAGAAGCTGCCATAAAGAACACAATTTAGTACTTCTAGATACATTCCCAGAAATGCAGAGGGGAATATACTTTTAACTCTTTTGGAAGAAATTCTAACCACTGGTAATTTTTTTTTTTTTTAAAAAAGACATCCAACCACACGCATAAACAGTAAAAAAAGAGTAACATTGGTGGAAAATAAAATAAAACCTCAGCAAGCCAAGCTACAATGCATGTTGTCTGTGTCCCCACAGTTTCACTGAAACACAGCTCAAAAGTTTACACAAGGGTAAATATTTCACAAATAATCAGGTCATATAAGTTTTGTGAAGATAAACAGTCACATCAAGGAGAAACGTCCAAACTAGCCCCCCCGAATACAAGTGCAGCAGAAGCTCAGCTGTGGTAGGAAAACAATCATCCCATACAGGACAGATAGTGCCCCAAACACATGAGCATACTTACAGAACTCACAATACCCTACACCCAGAAAAACCCAACCACAGGACACACAGCCACAGGAAGTCAGGCTTCGTAACTTGCTGCTCACACAGCTAGTTTCATTCTTGATTAGCTGAAGTAAAACTATGAAATAACTACTTTCCAGAATTTATTGTAGTTTTACCACCAGTCATTTTCACACAAAATTTCAAAACTAGGGACAAGAATTTGGGAACAGATAGTCAGTTACCAGTCAAGATGAACAAGCAATCCTTAGTCAGAGAGCAATTTCTGCAGGCCTGGAGAAACTTAGGAAGCAGCAGAGGGTAGAACCCACTCCCCCTACACAGCTCAGCATCCTCTGGGGTGCTCTCATATGCCTTTTGGAGACCCAGTGGGTACAGATGTATTGGCACTTCAGTTTGAGTCAGGAGAACACTTCTCAAGTAAATCTGTCACCCACTTCCTGTATTTTGGTTCACATCTCATAAGTTTCTGAACATCTCCAAGAGTAACCTACATTAAAACTCTGGGAAAACTTGGAACACACTCAGCCTGCAGAACCAGACCACAATTAGTCTAAAATAAACCCCATGAAGTACACACACTGGGGACACCAAGTCTACCAAACTTACAGCTTCACTCTACAACCATCTTCAAGTGACTGCTAGCATAAACATAATCAATGTGGCAGATACTGTCCATTCATTTATGAGAGCCTCAAGCAGCAGGAAGTAAACCCACAGACTTAAGATGCCAACATGCACCTCAAAAGCCCTAGAAAGGAGGCCTGCACAGGGTGCTCCTTTTTCTGGAATAATGATGGCAAGCAGTGGATCACCACTCATCCACTTTTGTTTCCACCCCTTTACGGGTTCGGAGTTTCAAAAGCTAGAAAAACTTTCTGAATAAAGAAAAAAACTAATCCACCCAAGATCTACATACTTCAGGCATCACCTACAATTACTATTTTATAAAACTTCTCAAATAGCATTGAAAACACAGTTCAATCAAAGGTTCCACTGGAGGTGGTGATAGGAAAGGAAGAGCAGCAAGCACTTTTTATGCTTTTTATGACTTGCACATCAGCTTAACCAACAAAGCCACCCAGAACACAAGGTTTTTTTCTTTTTGAATAAGCTGACCAACAATATTCATTGTTTCACTTGAATCAAAACATCAGCTCCTTACAAATAGTTCCATCACTGAGATTTCTCTCCTGTTACCAATTTTTCTTTTTCTATAAAACTGTAAATAGAAGATAATGAGTTTCAAACATATGCCTGCCTTTAGCAGGACCAACAAGCTGGTGAGAACACACCAAAGCAGTGCTGCACAAAAAACTTACAATAACGTGCTACCTCCTCTGGTCAACAAATCCTTATCATCTTACTTCATTACCTCCTTGATAAAAACAATTAATTCATATGCTAACAATGCAGAGCCGTGTTTGCTCTACATTCAGCAAAGGTCAAGTTCCTATACTGGGGTGCAGACACAGAAGTAGGATTATTGAAGATGACACTTTCTGTTAACACGCTAATCCCATGAAAACAGCAAAGAACGAATGACACCTTTCTTTGTGATTTAACTGGAAGTTTGTGGTTATTGACGTGTCATTACCATACTCACTAAAGAGCCATCTTAAACTCCTCAGCAGCCCAGTCTAAACTATCCTTAAGCGATGTTTTACTGATCTGTTTCATGTCAACTCTTGTGAAAACAGAATAAAGCACCTAGTTGTATTAACTGAATTTTCTTTCAAACAACTAGTAAAGTTATTTCCCATCAAAGATGAAGAGAACCCACACCAGGAGATAGCAATGTAGCGACATCATAAAATGACACACTGAAGTAATGTTAATGAGAAATTAATGGTGCACAGGGAAAAAAAAAAGAGTTGTAGATAACATTTTTCATAGCAGAACAAAAATACCTGGGCCTGAGTAATTTCCTTCAAAATTACAAGAAGGGCTGCTGTCTGCTGAGACACTTCTGTCATCATTCTCTACATTAAAACATCTTTGTGCTTTCCCTCCCAGCAAAGGGTTTTCCAAGAGCCAGAAGACTAACTTAACCTACACTGGCAACCCTTATGTTTCAACATGCAGTAATGTCTCAAGAAACCAAGATGAGCTGAACATCTCATTTAAAGAAATTAGAGATGAGCTGCCTCAGCTCACTAATTTTGTACCATCTCATGAAGATTTTCAGACCAGTTTTCTTCTGGAGTGACACTTAAATTCTTCCAAATATTTATCTGACTTTATCATATGATACAAATACAAATTTGTACAAGGCTTAAGCAAATTTTAAGCAGTTTGAACAAAGTTTCCCATACTAGACATCTGTCTAAGGCTGAAAGACATCCAAACAGTCAAAGTTGTCTGTTAAGTTAAAAGCAGTACTGATAATATTTCTGGAAACTCCTTATTCTTATATCAGGGATCATCTTTCAATTTCTCTTTTCTGAACTTCTCTAGTCAGAGGTCATTCTATTAGGGTGGCTTTTTATTTTTTTTTATTAGGAGTATTATTTTATTTTTTATTAAGAAGCTGCAATTACTGGTCCAGATTTTGACTTTAAATTCCCTGAACATTTTATGCACAGCTGATATGCTGGAGGTTGGGGTTAAACCCAACTCCTCTAAGATGCATAAAACA
The DNA here is from genome assembly GCF_963662255.1 of Cinclus cinclus. Classification (NCBI taxonomy): domain Eukaryota; kingdom Metazoa; phylum Chordata; class Aves; order Passeriformes; family Cinclidae; genus Cinclus; species Cinclus cinclus. The sequence goes on from NW_026912035.1 coordinate 61,341, forward strand.
TTTATGCTGCATTCACACTGCTGACAGTGATAAAGAAGTCACAATTCATACCCTGTACAGCTGTAAGCCAGATCATGAAGACCATCAAGCATAAACTGAAGAACAGAATTAAAATGTAATACATAGGAAAGGAACCAAAACAGCAAAAGTTTTGATTTCAACAGTTTTCCAAAGAAATCACCACTGCTTTCCTCACATGTACTGAGAATAATACTCAGATTGAATCACTTCAGTTGCTAAAAGGCCCAAGATCTGAAGAATGCTTATTTTTCACTGGAAGTGCAGCACTGAATTCAGAGATCAGTGGACAAGTGACAAGAACTAAAAAAAACAAACCCCAAACAAAAGAGAGCTATTTCATTAAGGCAGTAGGCAGGAAGAATCAATACTAGGGGAAAAAAAGCCAACTACGGACACAAAGATATGCATGGCCTGTTACAGTAATCACTCCTCACAGTCCAAACATGGAGTCCTCAAGCTCAGCTTCTTTCACCAAGGCTTTCCATTCACTTGAAAAACACCATGCTTGTAAAAACCAGTGGCTAGCTAATTATCTTCCAGTGCTGACTAGAAAAGAGCAGCCATTTCCCACTTCCTAAGCTACAGCAGTAGACCTATATGGCAGCTTCAAGCAGCCCTACTGGACTGATGATGCAAGGC